>NC_142481.1:1671666-1823181 GCF_049115385.1 Moschus berezovskii
GTCCGATGGGTGGGCCCTGATTCAATGGGTGCGCCTTCCTATAAGGATAAGAGGAGGAGGCTTCTGTGGAGGCTCAATGTGAAGAATCAGCCGGCCAATGCAGGAGATGTCAGTTCGATCCCTGCTCCGGGAGGAAGGAGGTCATATGCTGAGGAGCAGCTGAACTCCTGAGCCACAGCTCCTGAGCCGGAGCTCTGGAGCCGGAGCCGGGACTTCTGCTCCGCAACGAAAGCCACCCCGACTGGAGAGGAGAGCCTGCTCAGCACAGCTAGAGAAACGCCCTCCTGGCAACGAAGACCCAGCACAGCCCCAAACAAATAAATTTCAGAAAAACAAATAAATTTCAGAAAAAGAATGAGAGGCGATCAAGGCACAGACAAGCACAGAGGGCAGACCAGAGGAACCAGCCCAGCAGAGAGGCCTCGGGGGAACCAAGCCTGCTGACACCAGGAAGGAGGAAGGCCAGCCTGCAGAACCGCGAGAGGGTGGATTTCTGCAGTTTAAGCCAAGCCATCTGTGCAATTTCTTATGGAAGCCCTGGAAACTAATGCAACGCTCCTATCTGTCTTATGGGAGAGAGAGTTCTTTAAAATCCGTTTCCTTTTTTTTTTTTTTAAGATTTTCTTTTTAAAAACTCG
Organism: Moschus berezovskii; assembly: GCF_049115385.1. Lineage (NCBI taxonomy): Eukaryota > Metazoa > Chordata > Mammalia > Artiodactyla > Moschidae > Moschus > Moschus berezovskii. The sequence continues at coordinate 1,672,305 of NC_142481.1, forward strand.
TTTATTTTTAATTGGAGGATAATTGCTTCAGAGTGTTGTGTTGGTTTCTGCCATACATCCACATCAATCAGCTGCAGGTATACATGTGCCTCCCACCTCCCTCCCACCTCCCACCCCCCACCTCCACCCCATCCCACCCCTCTGGGTCATCACCGAGCACCGGGCTGAGGTCCCTGTGTTATACAGTGACTTCCCATCCGCTATCTATTTTACACATGGTGGTGTAGTTTCTCCAAGGTTACTCGCTCAGTTCTTCCCACCCTCTCCTCTCCCTGCTGTGTCCACGAGTCTGTTCTCTGTGTCTGCGACTCTATTCCTGCCCTGAAGATGGGTTCCTTTGTACCATCTTTCTAGATTCCATGTATATGCATTAATATATATTTGTTTTTCTCTTTCTGACTTATTTCAGTGTGTATAAAGGCTCTAGGTTCACCCACCTCACTAGAACTGACTTAGATGTGTTCTTTTTATGGCTCAGTAATATTCCAGACCACCTGACTTGCCTCTTGAGAAACCTGTATGCAGGTCAGGAAGCAACAGTTAGAACTGAACATGGAACAACAGACTGGTTCCAAATAGGAAAAGGAGTACGTCAAGGCTGTATATTGTCATCCTGCTTATTTAATTTATATGCAGAGTACATCATGAGGAACACTGGGCTGGAAGAAGTACAAGCTGGAATCAAGATTGCTGGGAGAAATATCAATAACCTCAGATATGCAGATGACACCACCCTTATGGCAGAAAGCAAAGAACTAAAGAGCCTCTTGATGAAACTGAAAGAGGAGAGTGAAAAAGTTGGCTTAAAGCTCAACATTCAGAAAACGAAGATCATGGCATCCAGTCCCATCACTTCATGGGAAATAGATGGGGAAACAGTGGAAACAGTGTCAGACTTTATTTTTCTGGGCTCCAAAATCACTGCAGATGGTGATTACAGCCATGAAACTGGAAGACGCTTACTCCTTGGAAGGAAGATTATTACCAAGCTAGACAGCATATTAAAAAGCAGAGACATTACTTCGCCAACAAAGGTCTTTCTGGTCAAGGCTATGGTTTTTCCAGTAGTCATGTATGGATGTGAGAGTTGGACTATAAAGAAAGCGAGCACAGAAGAATTGATGCTTTTGAACTGTGGCGTTGGAGAAGACTCTTGAGAGTCCCTTGGACTGCAAGGAGATTCAACCAGTCCATTCTAAAGAAGATCAGTCCTGGGTGTTCATTGGAAGGACTGATGTTGAAGCTGAAACTCCAATCCTTTGGCCACCTGATGTGAAGAGCTGACTCATTTGAAAAGACCCTGATGCTGGGAAAGATTGAGGGCAGGAGGAGAAGGGGACAACAGAGGATGAGATAGTTGGATAGCATCACTGACTCAATGGACACGGGTTTGAATGAACTCTGGGAGTTGGTGATGGACAGGGAGGCCTGGCGCATTGTGGTTCATGGGGTCGCAGAGAGTCGGACACGACTGAGCGACTGAGCTGAGCTGAATGTTCCATTATATACACCACACCTTCTCTGCCCATTCATCTGTCAGTGGACATCTAGCTTGCTTCCATGTCCTGCTGCTGCTGCTGCTGCTAAGTCACGTCAGTTGTGTCCGACTCTGTGCGATCCCATAGACGGCAGCCTACCAGGCTCCCCCTTCCCTGGGATTCTTCAAGCAAGAACACTGGAGTGGGTCACTAGGGCCTTCTTCGCTTCCATGTCCTAGCTGTCATAAATAAAGCTGCAGTGAGCACTGGGGTACCTGTGTCTTTTTCAGTTTTGGTTTCCTCAGGGTATATGCCCAGTAGTGGGATTGTTGGGTCATGTGGGCGTCCCAGGTGGTGCTAGTGGTAAAGAATCCCCCTGCCAATGCAGGAGACCTGGGTTCAATTCCTGGGTCGGAAAGATCCCCTGGGGGAGGAAAGAGCCAACCCACTCCAGTCTTCTGGCCTGGGAAATCCCATGGACAGGGGAGCCTAACGGGCTGCAGCCCATGGGGTGGCAAAGAGTTGGCCAAGACTGAGCATGCACACACATGTGGCAGCTTTCTTCCTATAAACACAGTGTGTTTCTGTTTTCACTCATGCACCCATTAAGCACCCAGCACGTCTGTGGCCCAGCCAAGCTCTCCAGCCCCCGTGAGGCCCTGTCCATGTGCAGCAGTCATTTGGCTGCTCTGCACATGAGCAGAGCCCCTCCTGCCTCTCTGGGCCTTTGCTCTCCCTGCTTAGACCCTTCCCTTGCCCTCTCTGGAGTCTCCCACAGCTCGAGTCTTCCTGAGTCGTCAGGACCACACCACCTTGGGATGGACACGGACACACTATTGACACTGTGTGTAAAACAGATAGCTGATGAGAGCCTGCTGTGCCGCACACTCAGTGCTCTGTGGCGACCTGAACGGGGAGGAAACCCAAAACAGAGGGGGAGTCTGCATACGTGGGGCTTTCCTGGTGGCTCGGACAGTAAAGAACGCACCTGCCAATGCAGGAGATGTGGTTCGATCCCTGGGTCAGGGAGAGCTCCTGGAGAAGGGAATGGTATTTATTGAGTGCCTTCTATGTCCTCTTTTACTATGAAGAAATCCCTGTCCATATGTATTCCTGTGATTATTTAAAACTATATTTAATATCTACTACAACAAAGTATGGGGCTTCCCAGGTGGCTCAGTGGTAAAGGACCTGATTGCCAGTGCAGGAGAGGCAAGTTTGATCCCGGGGTCAGGAAGATCCCCTGGAGAAGGTCATGGCACCCCACTCCAGTACTCTTGCCTGGAGAATCCTGGCTGGCTACAGTCTATGGGGTCACAAAGAGCTGGATCCAACTGAGTGACTAAACAACAACATATATATGCGTACGACTGGTTCACTTTGCTATACAGCAGAAACTAACAACATTATAAATCAACTCTACTCCAGAACAAATTAATTTAAAAAACACTGCATCAGCTTGCTTTGTGTTCTCCATGTCACGGGCTGCTATTAGAAATTCCTCTTTCATGTATTTGCTGCTGTATTGATAGGCTTCTTGTCTGCTAGGATATAAAACCCATGAAAACAGGGATTTTTTTTTTCTTTTTGGCAAATGTATTATTAAAACATTTTTTTAAATTGAGGTCAAAGTCACATGACATCAAGCCCACTATTTTAACTGCGTTTAATGGTGCAGTTCAGCGGTACTAAGGACACTCACATTGTTGGCAACCCTCACCATCATCCGTCTCCCAAATGCTTCCCCTTCCTAAACGGAGACTCTGTCCCCATTAAACACCAAGTCCCCATTGCCTCTCCCGACCTGCACCCCTGGCCCCTGGGTCTACCAGTGTATTTTCTTAGTTTTTTTTTTTTTTCAAAGTGTGACTTTCTTTTATTTATTGCTTTGTAAAATGTTTTATCTTGTATTGGGGTATAGCCGATTAACAAACGATACTGGGACGGTTTCATGTGGACAGCAAAGGGACTCAGTCCTACATCATGTGCCCATTCTCCCCCAACTCCTCTCCCGTCCCAGCTGCCACATGATTATTGAGCAGAGTTCCCTGTGCTACAGTAAGGACCTCGTTTCTCAAAAAGAAAAGCAGTTGGTTTTGAACCTTGAACACTTGCTGCTAGAGACACATCTTGGGGGTGTACTGGCCTGCAGACTGGTCCGACGCACCCATTCCTGTTCACCTTTATGCTCCCAACTAAAAACAAGCCAACAGCCTCATTTCCCCTAAGTGTTTCCAGCTGCACGATGTCAGTGTCCACAGTTCAGTTTCCAGATGGGCAATTAGAGTTAATAAACCTTAAACCTGACAGTGTCAACCCCAAAACACTGTGTCGAGTTTACAAAGGAAAAACGGAGGTCGCTGTTGCCTCCTGCCGCTTTTCTGATGCTTTCTGAAACAGACCACCTCTGTCATCCTTCAGAGGCTGAAAGTTCTCCTTCAGATGGTTTGGGGTCTGGAAGAGGGCCTGTGCTGGCTTTGTTTGGGGGTGTTTCCTATTTGGGGTAACACAGAATATCAGTCTCTGATTTGGAAGTGTCCTGCGACTGGTATTTTGTGTTTATTCAAATGCAGAGAGAGTTTCTTGAATGAAGGCACTAGATCCCAGCAACAGAATGCAGGAAGGTTTCCACTACAATTTAACATTACAGAAGTAAATATAGGGACTTCCCTGGCAGTCTACTGGTTAAGACCACACCTTCCAAAGCAGGAGGTGTGGGTTCCACCCCTGGTCAGGGAGCTATAAGATTCCCCACGCCTCATGGCCAAAGATAAAACAGAAGCGTTGTTGTGACAAATTCAATAAAGACTTTAAAAATGGTCCACACTCCAAAAAAATCTTTTTAAAAAAGGTTAAAAATATAGTACAAGTTTTCAGATTTTTTTTTTCTCCTGAATTACTCAGGAGATCAATTCATACCATATATTCTTGGGAAATTTTGGTTTCTCTTAATGGGCTCATTAAAGACTTCATTGTTCATTAAAGTATTCATTGTCATTGGTGGAATAATGTAATTTCTTTATACTTAAAATCCATTGGTTTTCAGAAAACATTTATGAATGAATTTACCATGGAATTACTTAATTATCATAATTAGATTACCAGTTAGGCCAATCTTTTGGAAAATGATATATATTTTTAGTGCTATTACTCCATAAAAGGAAATTGCCTGATGTATCTGTGTCTCTTGTAGTAGTGGTTTCATCCTTAAACTGTTGTATTTCTATACTCTGAAGACATTTAAAATACGTTTTTGTGCCTGCTGCAGAGATTGTAGAAGCAGATTCATTTGTTGTCTGTTTTGAGGCTGTGGATTTTAAGAGGTAAATTATTTTAGGCACGATTATAAAAGAAATGAACTGAACTGATAAAAGAAAACTACCATCTACTAAATTATGGCAATGATGTTGACATCTGAAACAAATACGTTTTGGAGTAAATGAAAGAACATCACTGAGGTTTTGAGCACTGATCTTTGGATAAAATCCTTGTGTAAGTTTTGTTACTATAAAGATCTGCCTCGTGTATGTGTTCATCATTACAATGTAATCAAGTACGAAATCTCAGGAAGTATTTGTTGCTTATCTGACACTCAAGTTTAATTAGAATCCTGTATTTTCATTTGCTAAATCTGGCAACTGTAAATTTTGATAATTTGATAACAACCACGGTAAGGATAAAAATAACCACAAATGTTTTGTTTAATGCTTACTGAGTCCCAGGTTACCTAATGATCTGGGACACATTTATGTTATAATTAAAGTTTAAAAAAGAAAGAGAGAGACAGGAAGCCAAGCTATAAAAACTGTATAACCCCATTCAGAAGCAAAATGTGCTCCTTCATTTATCTGGTCACCTAGCCATTATATGTTGACGTCCTAGTAAGCTCAGGCGGTGTAGCAAGCTTTGGGCACAGAGCCCTAAAATCACACAGTGATGCCTGCACAAGAAAGAAGCAGTACGAAGGGGGCAGAAAACAGAGGGAAAGAAGAAGGAAGAGGAGAAGAGGAACACAAGGAGGTTTCATTTACTCTTTTTTTTCAGGTTTTTTCCACATTTTTGCCATAATTTAGCAGACAGCATCTTTCTTTTACAGGGCTGCCTGTGATAATTCGGACCTTAAAACCCACAGCAACAGTGTGAAAAAGAAAATAAAATGTTCTGTGCCAGCCTGGATGGGAGTGGTGTTTGAGGAAGAATGGATACCTGTATATGGATGGCGGGGTCCCTTTGCTGTTCACCTGAAACTATCACAACATTACTAATCGGCTCTACCCCAGTACAAAACAAAAAGTTTGCAAAAGAAATAGTTAAAAACAACACATGAAAGGGATCTTTAAATGTTTTATTCACTCAACTGATACCTTACTGTTAGGAGGAGGAAAGCCAGGACATTTCAGATCGGATCTTTTCTTTCAAGGCAAAAGGCGCAAAGATACACAGGGAGACCAGCTCTTGCTGCGGGTGAGGCGAGGAGTCCTCCCAGGGAGATAAGGACAGAAACAGCAAGCTGGAGAGACGCCGTGAGAGGCGCAATCCGGGACACCCCGCAAGACAGCCTGCGGTCGGCAAAGGGGCAGGTCTCCTGGACACCGGCCACCCCTGCTGTGTCCGCGGGACCGTTCTCTTCCGGGGTCACAGGGAAACCGTAGGGAGCCCCACTTGGCTTCGGGGGCCTTGCGGAGGGGCTGGGGGGCGGGGGGACTGGCTGAGAAAGCGGCGCTGACGGTCCTCAGAGCCAAGCGTGAGCTGTCATCACCAAAGGCCCTGGACAGCAGCTTCTCGTGGTTCTGGACACTGGGAAGGCTGGTGAGGTGCCAGCACCGCTGGGAAACCTGCATTAGTGCCCCCCACCTGCCCGCCGTGTCCTCAAGTGACGGAGAGAAAAGCCATCTCTCCGTGTCTCTTTGCTGTGTTGCTCAGTCCCTCGGCTGTGTCTGACGCTTTGCGGCCTCCCTGTGCATCCCCAACTCCTGGAGCTTGCTCAGACTCATGCCTATTGAGGCGGGGACGCCATGCAGCCATCTCATCCTCTGTCACTCCCTTCTCCTCCTGCCCTCAGCCTTTCCCAGCATCAGGGCCTTTTCCAGTGAGTCGGCTCTTCCCATCAGGTGTTCAGAGGACTGCAGCTTCAGCTTCAGCATCAGTCCTTGTTTCCCCCACTCTCTGTCTTTGTGACAGTTCCTGTCTCCAAAGCCAAAGGGCGAGGGCCTTGTCACCGACCACTAGTCCAGCAGCTAGGATCTGGTGCTTTTACTGCAGTGACCCAGCCCAACCTCTGGCTGGGAATCCAAGCCCTGCTTCAAGACACGCAAGCCCAGGCCACCAGATGAGCTTTGAGTTTCACTGAGATGGAAACTGAACCAAGAAAAGACAATAAACACAAAATCTCCCGGTTTACAACTTTCAGTTCACCGCCAAGGACCTTACACTCTCTTCAGAGGCAAAAATGGGCAGTGGGACTGTGGGGGCTCCCTACTAGCCTGCTCTGAGGCTCAGGCCTTCATTATTTCAGCAAATAGTTAAGGAAGGCACACCGTGTGCCAGGTCAGGGTTCGAAACAGGCTCCACAGACTGCAAAATCCTGGTTTGCAGGCGGGGCTCCCCGCACCCCTTCCGCGGCCCCGCCCCTTCCCCACGGTGGCTGCAGTTTCCATGGCGATGGTCTGTTCCCAGCTCTGTTGCTAAGGGCAGATGGCAATCTGGGGAGGGGAGCGGGCACACAGGTTGATTAATCTCATCGAAAGACGGCAGTGGGTGTCGGGGGAGGCGGAAGATGCTCCAGGCTGCAGCCACCTTGGGGTGCCTTGCAATGCAGTTTGCGGAAGAAGAGAAACACGCATGCGCCAGACCCTGCAGAGTCGGTTAGAACCAGGCGGCTCCCGCAGCCCCCAGTGATAAGTGTCCTCCGCCCTCTGAATGCTTCAGGGTGCTGGGTAAATATCGACTGGGCTCTTCGGCATGCCAGGCCCCGGTCTCTGGGCAGAGAATACATGTCAGTCACACAGGTTTCTACCCAGTGCTTTGTCCCAGCGGGAGAAATGTGCGTTCATCCCCAGCGTCACAGGGGACGAGTATCTTCCAGGGGGCAGGTATTTCCCAGCTAGTCTTAGGGAAATGGCAGCCTGGGCCTCTGCACTGTGAGCCTGCCCTGGTGCAGGGGAGCTGGAGGATGAGCAGAAGGATTAGTACAAGCCAGCGATGGAGGAGAGCTACCACGTGACCCAGCAATCCCACTCCTGGCCATGTCCCCGGAGAAAACCATAACTGGAAAAGATACACGGACCCCTATGTTCATAGCATCACTGTTCACAATAGCCAGGACACGGAAACAACCTAGATGTCCATGGACAGAGGAATGAATCAAGAAGACGTGGTGCATATGCACAGTGGAATACTATGGAGCCATAGACAAGAATAAAATGATGCCATTTGCAGCCTGTCACGCTGAATGAAGTAAGTCAGACATAGAAAGACAAAATACATGCTATTGTTTATATGTGGATCAAAAAAGAGCGCACACATGAACTTATTTACAGAACAGAAGTAGAGTCACAGAGGTGGAAAACAAACTTATGGTTACCAGGGAAGAAGGAGCAGAGGGATAAATTGGGAGACCGGGACTGAAACATATACACTACTATATATAAAACAGATAACTAATAAGGACCTAGTGTATAGCACAGAGAACTCTATTCAACACTCTGTAATGGTCTATAGGGGAAAAGATTTTAAAAAGAGTGGACACATGTATGAAAAAGTGACAGTGCAAGTCACTCAGCCGTGTCCAACACTTTGCAAGAATACCGGGACGGGTTGCCATTCCCTTCTCCAGGGGATCTTCTTGACCCACAGATAGAACTCAGGTCTCCTGTATTGCAGGCAGATTCTTCACCATCTGAGTCACCAGGGAAGCCACCTGGTTACATGTTTAACTGTTTCACTTTGTCATACACATGAAATTAACTCTATGTTGTAAATCAACTCTACTCCAATACAAATTTAAAAAAAGAAAAAGGTTGACAAGCTCTCTTATAGGAAGAACTATTTTAGATACATGCAAAGGTGCTGGAGAAGACTCTTGAGTCTCTTGGACTGCAAGGAGATCAAACCAGTCAATCTAAAAGGAAATCAACTCTGAATATTCACTGGAAGGACTGATGCTGAAGCTGAAACTCCAATACTTTGGCCACTTGATGTGAAGAACTGACTCATTGGAAAAGACTCTGATGCTGGGAAAGATTGAAGGTGGGAGGGGAAGGGGGCAGCAGAGGATGAAATGGTTGGATGGCATCACTGACTCAATGGACACAAGTTTGAGCAAGCTCCGGGAGATGGTGAAGCACAGGGAAGTCTGGCGTGCTGCAGTCCATGGGGTTGCAAAGAGTCAGACACGACTGAGCGACTGAACAACAAGGAAATGGTAACATCTGAGCAAAAAGAATGAGGGGGAAGGAAACATGGAGCTCTTTACAAAAAGAGTAGAGAGATCTAGGCAGAGGGAGCGGTAAGTGCCGAGGCCCTGCGGCAGGAACACTGGGCCTCCTGCTGGGAACGGCATGGCGGTCAGCAGGGACAGTGTGAGGAGGCGCGTCCACTTGGCAGCCAGCTCAGACGAAGCCTCACGAGATTCTGGGCTTCCTTTCTTTTCTTTCCCAAAACACATGTATTTGGCCGTGCCAGGTCTCAGCAGTGGCGTGTGGCATCTAGTTCCCCGATCGGGGATTGAGCCTGGGCCCCCTGTACTGGGAGAGCGGAGTCTCAGCCACTGCACCACAGGGAAGTCCCATTGGGCTTTCTTAATAAATGACTAGCATGGATCCTGATGGAGTTTCTGCTATGAGTCAGGCCCCCAGACAGACAAGCTCGCTGCAGTCGTGGAGCTCATGGTTATTAGGAAATTAGGCATATTAATCTGATCATCAAAAGATAAACGCCTTTCACAACATCAAATATGCCTTCAGCACCGTTTTGCTTCTTGTGGTCTCCGCCTCGGCTGGGTGTCCCCAGATACATGAGACAGGCATGGACGATGATGCGGGTGGTGGGAGCAGACACAGTGGACACACCTTTTTGAGGGGGGGGCGCTGTGTGGCCGGCTCCCTGGCTGAAGGAGGCTCCGTGGCTCCGGAGCAGCGAGCGAGTGGTGCTGCTGGTGGTTCAGGCGGTCAGTCGTGTCAGACTCTTTGCGTCCCCGAGTGCTGCAACTAAAACCCCACGCAGCCAAGTAAATAATAACACACATACACACACGCGCGTGTGCATACACACGCAGACACATGCACAGGCACGCGCACACACGCACACACGTGCGTGCACACAAACACATGCGTGTGCACACACAGCTACACACGCGCACACACGCACATGCACACACAGCCACAGCCACATTAAGAAAGGAAAATGCATATAATGTAAAGTTTACCATCGTAACCATTTTATAAGTGCACTGTTCCGTGGCACTCAGTCCATTCACACTGTTGTGGCCGTCACCACCATCTTGTCCACAGAACCCTTTTCGTCCTCCCCAGCCGACACTCTGTCCCCTCCACACAGTAATCCCCCTCCCTCCCAGTCCCGGCCCCCACCACCCCGCTTTCTGTCTCTACTGCAGTCTAGGGACCTTACATAAGAGCAATTACACAGTATCTGTCCTTCTGTGACTGATTTCACTGAGCACAATGCCCTCAAGGCTCCCCTATGCCGTAGTGTTTTGTCAGAATGTCCTTCCTTTCAGTTCAGTTCAGTTCAGTTCAGTCGCTCAGTCGTGTCCGACTCTTTGCGACCCCATGAATCACAGCACGCCAGGCCTCCCTGTCCAACACCAACTCCCGGAGTTCACTCAAACTCATGTCCATCGAGTTGGTGATTCCCTCCAGCCATCTCATTCTCTGTCGTCCCCTTCTCCTCCCGCCCCCAATCCCTCCCAGCATCAGAGTCTTTTCCAGTGAGTCAGCTCGTCGCATGAGGTGGCCAAAGTATTGGAGTTTCAGTTTTAGCATCAGTGCTTCCAATGAACACCCAGGATTGATCTCCTCTAGAATGGACTGGTTGGATCTCCTTGCAGTCCAAGGGACTCTCAAGAGTACTTCTCCAGCACCACAGTTCAAAAGCATCAATTCTTCGGCGATCAGCTTTCTTTACAGTCCAACTCTCACATCCATACATGACCATCTTTGGGGGCGGAATAAATATTCCGTTGTGTGTGTGTCCATCCGACACTTGGCTTGCCTACGCCTTCTGGATACTGTGAATAATTCTATTAACACGGGTGCACAAACATCTGAGCCCCTGCTTTCAATTCTTTGGGGTTTGCACACTCAGAGATGGAATTCCCTGCTGCTCTGGGGCTTCTCCAATGCTCAGCAGGGAAAGAATTCACCCGCCATGCAAGAGACACAGGAGACCAGGGTTCGATCCCTGGATCGGGAAGATCCCCTGGAGAAGGAAACAGCAACCCCCTCCAGGATCCTTGTCTGGAGAATCCCATGGACGGAGGAGCCTGGTGGGCTACAGTCCGTGGGGTCGCAAAGAGTCGGACACAGCCGAGCGCGCATCCACACGTGGTCGTTCTGTGCTTCGTTTTTTGAGGCGCCTCCATACTGTTTTCCGCAGCAGCTGCACCCTCCTACATTCCCCTCAGAAGCGCTCGAGAGAACACGCATTTCTAGTTTTTCACAGACAACGAACGTGAAACCAGAGGATTCTCGGCTGGGATTTTAAACATACCCTCAGTCTGATACAAGATTCCAGAATATTCCACCCTCCGAGGCCCGCTGTGCTGATTCTCAGCTACCTCCCCCTCCTCCTCTTGGCGGTTGTTTCCATGGCAACAGATCGCGCTTGCCTGGGTTGCTAAGGTACCCAAGAACCCTGAGGAGGAAGCAGGCTGATGTGAGGGCTGAGCAGCCAGTCTGAGTGAGGTGTGGGGAGGCGCCCCCTCCATGAGCGTGCCCCCGTCCCCACTCTCTGTGCTTATCCTCTGACACGCTAGGCAAGGGCAAGAACGCAGCCCTGAGCCCCAGAGTCTAGAAAGCCGCACGTTCTCACCTGGACCCTGTGACTACACACTGAGCGGCCTCCTTACACGTTCATCTGTGCTTTCACTCACTCATTCCACAGGAATTTATCGGGTGTCTGCTCGGGGGGGTCAATGCACAAGACATGGTCAGCAGAATGGGCCACCCCCAACATGTGACCGTGAGGCGCTCAGGACAGGCTACCCCCAACAAAGCGCCTCTGTCACTCTGGTCATCGAGCTGCAGGCACTTGAAAACAGCAAACGCAGGGACAGGCCTTCCCTGAACTTGGCCGAAAGACGGATCTTCCTACAGGGAACCCACTTGTCACAAGTCCCCTCCAGGGAGTTTTGTCACCCAGGAAAGACTGCTTCTAACTCACAGAGGGGAGACTCGACACCACAGAGGGCAGCCACGACAACCCGGCGAACTTCATCAGCACCTGTTGTATTGCTTGTCTGTTCTTCTAAGGGGGCTGCTCTGGTGGCTCGGCAGTAGAGAACACGCCTGCCAGTGCAGGAGACACAAGAGCATCGAGTTCGATCCCTGGGTCGGGAAGATCCCCTGGAGGAGGAAATGGCAACCCACTCCAGGATTCTTGCCTGGAGAGTCCCATGGACAGAGGAGCCTGGCGGGCTACAGTCCATGGGGTCGCAAAGAGGCGGACACGACTGAGCGACTCAACAACAACATTCTTCTAAGGGGCCATTCATCTCTCCTGAAGGTCATTCACGTCATCCAGCCCCACGTCCCCTATTAAGATGGTATTTAAACCTAAACTCTAGGCCCTCTCAGGGAGCCATTCATTTCCCCCTGATTCTCTCCCATGGTAATAAACTTCTGTTTTCTCTGTCATTAATCTTTTATTACAGGGGTCTCAGCCAAGAACTCAGAGGGCAGAGAGAAAATGATTTTTTCCCCCTCCGCTATATTTTTTCCTGTAGATTAGGGTCTGCCTGGCGACGCTTCCATCTGATAATTTATCCTACAAATATCTATAAATAAACATGCACTGTGGGTCCACCCTGCGTAGGACTCTGTGTGCGGAGAAAGAGAGACAGCCCTTCCCAGAGCTGACGGGGTCGGGGGGGAGGCGGTCAACCCCCTTGCAACAGCCGCACCGCGCCGGTGACCCGGGGGCCGTCTGCTCTGTAGAGACGCAGCCTTGCTTCTCACGCGGACACTAATTCCTCACGTTAATGCTTTCTTCTCTGCAGCCATCCTCTGCGTGTGTGTGTGTTTCCAGTCTTCTAGTGTTACTGAGGCTTTCCATGGCTGTGTCAAAGATCTCTCTCGGTAAATGTCACATTGCACTTTAACTTATGTGGGCTAGTCTCAAATATCTTTTGGTAGTGGTTTCTAACACAGTTCCACAGTGATAGGAGAATAGACTCTGTATGATTTCAATACCTTTAGACCATGAAATTTTACACCTTGCTTTATGTCCCTGGATATGACCCAGGGTCTCCTAGTTTACAGTCTATGGGAACTTGAATAGAATTCGTAGCCTGCTCTTCTGTGGAAACTGTATGAATCTTAATCAGGCTGAACTGGCTCAGAGTGCTTTCCTACTGTCCTTCCAGTTTTCTGTCTATTCGCTCCATTAATTTTCGAGTGCTTGATACTGAAACTTCAACTAAAGATGTTCACTTATCTACTTAAAAATTGCAGTATATGGTGGAACTCTATGTAACTTTCTCCTGTGTTTTCCAAGTCTCCTGTAAAGGTGTTATCAGACTTTCATAATTTAAAAAATAAAAAGAAAGAGAAAAAATACACAAAAAAGGGAATCCCTGGAATGTCCTCCATCTTGACTGTGGGGCTGATTACACGCTTACGTGCATTTGCCAGAACCCACTAGCTGTGCCCTGGCAATGGCTGCATTTTATTGCATGTAAATATGTCAGTAAGTTGTCTTTTTTCACAACAAATTTTTGGGGGTCTTGCCTGGTGGTCCAGTGGTTAAGACTCTGTGCTTCCACTGAAGGGAAACGATCTCTGATTGGGGAACTGAGATCCCACATGCCACTTGGCAAGACCAAAAAATAAAGTTAAAAAATAAATGCATTTTGGAGCACTGTCAAAAATTTCACCACTTGGGTATCTGTGGACTCTGAAAGCAAGCCCACTTGTGGGAAAGAGCAGCGGATGTAAGCACTGTCGTCTGAAGAGGGAGGTCCATGGGCCCTCAGCAGGAGCAGACAGCCATCCATCGCCGCAAAAAGTGGGCTTCTGAGTGAGACAGACAGTCCTAGTATGCAGCTAGGGGAGGCACGGCTTTGGGGTAAGAAAAACGGAGAGTGGAAAGGAGGGGGCGCCCTGGATAGACCTGGTGGCCAGAAGCGGTGATGCTGGAGCACAGACCTGCGGGTCATGGGAACACCCCCGGGAGACCGGAGGGAGGGTCCCAGCAGGTGAGGGGGGTGGGTGCTGGGGGGTGCTCATTGGTCCCCAGGGGGGCTAATTTATGTGGGTCACTGAGGGGCTCAGAGAGGCTAATGTCATTGAGAGATTTTTTTCACCCACCTTTCTACCAGGAAGGGGCAAGTCGTGCAGGGCCACAGGTGGGGGCAGGGGTTCCAGGGCTCAGGAGGGAAGGGCAAGTCTAGCCGGTCCTTCACTGGGGTCTCCGCGGGAGAGGATGAACGGTTCAGTGCTGGCTAGTTTGAGCAACTCCCCAGGCTTTGGGCTCTAGCGCCTGGAACCTGGCCCTGGGATGACCCAGGGCAGCCGAAGGAGAGACTTGGCATGGGAGGGCTGACCTGGGAGGCCCAGAGATGCTTGTAGGTGAGCACTTTGGGCTTCCCCAAGGGCTCAGCGGGGAAAGAACCTGCCTGCAATGCAGGAGGCTCAGCAGAGGAGAGCTCAGTCCCTGGGTTGGGAAGACCCCCTGGAGAGGAAATGCCAACCCACTCCAGAATTCTTGCCTGGGGAATCCCAAGGACAGAGGAGCCTTGGATTACAGTCCATGGGGTAGCCAAGAGTTGGACAGGACTGAGCGACTGAGCACACACACAGTTATCTGTAAGTCGCAGGCAGCCCTTGGTGGGCAGTCTGTGAGCAAGCCCTCCCCCAGGAAGGTCAAAGCTCACAAGATACAGAGAACAACAGATAACACAGATGGGCAGGAGGCTCCATCCAGGGATGACAGATGGATTCAAATGTTGCCTATATAGACGTCCACCTCCCAAGGAGAAGGCTCTCCAAGTACAAGGGGAAATGAGGTACGTGGCACCCCTCCGTCCCCCACCCAGAGGGTGACCCTGAGACACGGTGATCCCTCCAGTCACAAATATTAAGTTCCTGCTGTATGCCGGACCACCACGCTGATGAAACCACACCACACCTGTAGCCAAATCATGGAACCTTCCGGTCTCCCCAGCTCCAGCTCCAGTTTCCATGGCAACTGCCTCAGCCAATCAGCGTCGGAGGAGCCCAGGTTGCCCGATGGGACTTCCAGCCCGGTTCTGGGGCCAGGGGAATCATGGTAAACTCTCCAGGATGCTGGCTGGACAGCACTGGTTCCGTTAAGTCCTTTACGCGCGTTAAAATGGGAACGAGTGTAGCAGAACACTGGTGGGGCAGACGGGAAGGGATGGCCACGCTGGCTCTGCAGACCTTTTTAAAGGAGCCGCTGACCTACCGCAAGCCCTGGCGGTATGAACATCCTTGTCACTCGCTCACAGACTCAGTCAACAAACACCACCCGAGTCCCACTATGTGGGAGGCACTCTTCCTGGCATAGGGACTGGAAAGGGAAGTAGGAACAGGCACCTTAAGAGACTGTTTTCATGACAACTGCTTATTTACTTAGGGTTTCTTTGAGTGCAGGAGCTTGTCCTCTGTTATCACTGCATCTCCATCATGTTTTATGTCCATACCTAATACACATTTAGTAACATGTTGATAGAGATGGAAGGAAATACAGTCTACATCCTGCTGAAGTGAAATTAAAAGACGCTTGCTCCTTGGAAGGAAAGCTATGGCAAATCTAAACAGTGTATTACAAAGCAGAGACATCATATTTTCTACAAAAGTCCGTCTAGTCAAGGCTATGGTTTTTCCAGTAGTCATACATGGATGTGAGAGTTGGACCATAAAGAAGGCTGAGCCGGGAAAAATGGATGCTTTTGAACTGTAGTGTGGGAGAAGACTCTTGAGAGTCCCCTGGACAGCAAGGAGATCCAACCCG
Organism: Moschus berezovskii; assembly: GCF_049115385.1. Lineage (NCBI taxonomy): Eukaryota > Metazoa > Chordata > Mammalia > Artiodactyla > Moschidae > Moschus > Moschus berezovskii. The sequence goes on from NC_142481.1 coordinate 1,687,994, forward strand.
TCAAACTTAAAGGAAATCAACCCTGAATATTCATTAGAAGGACCGATGCTGAAGCTGAAACTGAAACTCCAGTACTTTGGCCACCTGATGTGAAGAGCCGACTCATTTGAAAAGACCCTGATGCTGGGAAAGATTGAGGGCAGGAGGAGAAGGGGACGACAGAGGATGAGATGGTTGGACAGCATCTCCCACTCAATGGACACGATCTTGAGCAAACTCTGGCAGACAGTGGAGGACAGAGAAGCCTGGTGGGCTCCAGTCCGTGGGGCCGCAGAGTCGGACACGACTGAGCATGCATGCGTCCAATGTTGCTTTTTTTCACCTTCATACCCCTCCAAACACAACAAAGTCCTAAACTTTCTTCCTGCACTATTTCTCCTGACTGAGACCACACTGTCCCTCTTTCCACCTTCTCTGTTGGCCTCCTGCCCTCCTTACATGTTCGCAAAGGAAAATTTGCCTGTTTTGCTCCCTGAAAAAAAAAAAACCACCCATGGATTCACTCTGGTCACAGGGAAGGGCCACACCTCACCATATCCTTCAGGCAGTGGTGGCTCTGCACGTCAGTGTGGAAGGAGTTCAGGGACGACACCAGAGAGATGGGACATATGGACCACATCCTTTTCAAAGATATTTGTATTTATTAATTTGGCTGCACTGGGTCTTGGTTGCATCACTCAGGATCTCTTAGTTGCAGCATGTGAGATCTGGTACCTCGACCAGAGACTGAAAGTGGGCCCCCTGCACTGGAGATGTGCAGCCACCAGGGACACCCTGGGGACCACATCCTTAGGATGCAGTGGCGCTGCTTTCATGGTGATGATGCAGTCCGGCTTTTAAAAAAGTGTTTTAAAATTATAGGATAATTACTTTACAATGCTGTGTGGGTCTTTGCCAGACATCCCCATGAATCGCCCACAGGTATACACGTGTCCCTCCCTCCTGAACCCCTCCCCACCCTCTAGGTTGTCACAGAGCACCAGCTTTGGGTTCCCTGCCTCTTACAGCAAACTCCCATGGCTCTCTCTTACATACGGTCACGTATATGCTCCAGTGACACTCTCTCAAATTGTCCCACCCGCTCCTCTCCCTGACAAACGGATAAGGAGGTTGTAGTACATAACACAGTGGACTACTACTCAGCTATAAAAGGAACGCATCTAAGTCGTTCTAAGGAGGTGGACGAGCCTAGAGCTATTATACAGAGTGAAGTGAGTCAGAAAGAGAACGATAAATACTGTATGCTAACACACACACATGGAACCTAGAAAGCTGGCACCAACGATCCTATGTGCAGGGCAGCAAAGAGCCACAGGCAGCCCTACCTTTTACAGACGGTGAGTGGTGCCTACGGACATGCGTGCACATACACGCAGTCAGTTGAGGTGTGACCCAGCTGAAGTTCTGGCTGCTATACAGTGACATGTGGGGTGCAGCTCAGGTGTTCAGCTCAACGAACATTTACTGAGCACTTCCTGTGTGCCAGGCACAACGACAGGTATACACCACCACAGGCCACTGCCTCAGACAATCAGAGGAACGAGACTGAGTGCCCTGAAGCTAGAATGCCATTTGTTTAAGTCTGTTCCAGAGGTTACCATCTGCCAAAAAGACTGTGAACTTGACGCCATCTTCTCTATTGGAAACGGGTGTCTCCAAGTCATTAGCTGTGTTGAGCTGCTTTCAAGAAAACCATTAAATCCTCTTGATCCATGGGAAAGTATGTGGAGCTCGGGCATTTAACTCTCGAATTAGGAGAACCTTTGGAGGTGGAAGCTGACCAGCTGACCCCTCCACTGCAGCGTGTGAGGCCCACTGAAATACAGTGAGATAACCAAGATGCTCACTCTCAGTTATAACTGAGATACGAAACTGAGATACTCAGTGCAGCGGCAAGTCTCTGCGTCTGTGATCATTTGTTACACAGCGAAAAACCGATACAGCAACTGACTGAGCACAGGAACAGTTCCTTAAAAAAGAGGCATTTCTTTGGTCCACAGTTAGGGTCACCGTTACAGAAAAGAATTGAAACAATTTGCTGACAACTGCACTTGATTCGAATACCACTGGCAAAAAAAAATCTAGTTTTAGAAGCCAATAGGCTAAGGAGGGGGCTTCCCTGGTGGTTCGGAGGTAACAAATCTGCCTGCCAATGCAGGAGGCGCAGGCAATGCGGGTTTGACCACTGGGTCAAGAAGATCCCCTGGAGAAGGACACGGCAACCCACTCCAGTATTCTTTCCTGGAGAATCCCGGGCAGAGGAGCCTGGCAGGCTACAGTCTACGGGTTGCAAAGAGTCGGACACGACTAAGTGACTGGACAACAACAGTGCTAAGAAGGAGAGTGGTCATGACTGCATTCCTCTTCCAAAGATTTTACTCAAAAGACTGAAAGAAAATTGACTCCAGAGAGAGGCTGTCCTTCTTAAACATATATATCCTTGTAGCGTGTGATTTACTTGGCTGCCTCAGGCTTTAGCTGCAGCGTGAGGAATCTTTAGCCGTAGCTTGCAGGTTCTTTAGTTGTGGCAGTTGGGCTTAGCTGCTCAGGACGTGTGGGACCTCAGTTTCCCGACCAGGGATCGAATCTGCATCCCCAGCCTCAAAAAGGGAAAGTGAAAGTTGCTCTGTCGTGCCCGACTCTTTGCAACCCCATGGACTATACAGTCCAGGGAATTCTCCAGGCCAGAGTACTGGAGTGGGTAGCCTCTCCCTTCTCCAGGGGATTGTCCCAACCCAGGGATCCAACCCAGGTCTCCCGCATCGCAGGAGGATTGTTTACCAGCCGAGCTACCAGGGAAGCCCATCTGCCTTGCAAGGAGGACTCTTAATCACTGGGCCACCTGGAAAGTCCCCAGAGACTCTGTCTTACATGAGAATCTATTTCATCACAAGTTCCTGGTGCCCCAGACGGTGAAGAATCTGCTTGCAGTGCAGAAGACACGGGTTCTGTTCCTGGGTTGGAAAGATCCCCTGGAGGAGGGCATGGCAACCCACTCCAGTATTCTTGCCTGGAAAACCCCATGGACAGAGGAGCCTGCGGGCTGCAGTCCCTGGGGTCGCAAAGAGTCGGACACGACTGAGAGACCCTTTTCCGCAGGCGAATGGCACTCTGAGGAGGACCGTGGAGAAGACCACCTTGTCCAGTACCCAGCCCTGGGCGGAACACTGCGGGTGCGTTCCTGTTCGAGTGCTTCTCTCTGAGGAAGGAAGGGCGACTGTTTTACTGGGGACAAAGAACCGCATTTTCATCCGTTCATTTACTACAAAGCAGACACACAGTGTGAGTCCAGAGCTTGGAGAGTCCCCGCCTCCAAGGCTCTTTCTGCTCCTTTACAGCCCCCTTCCCTCCTCCATGCTGGCTGCAGTTTCCATGGCAACAGCACAAGTCCCTGCTTCTGATGCAAAAGCCCCGTAAATGCTCCAGAGGGGAAACAGCTGCTGATGCCAAGCTCACCAGGATGGTGCGAGGAGAACACTCTTAAAGTTGCAGATGTCGCGCAGCAGTTCAAGCACATTTAAAGGAAAAACTATTTCATTGGGGTAACTATATATATCCCTGGTGGCTCGGATGATAAAGAATCTGCCTGCAGTGCAGGAGACCTGGGTTCAATCCCTGGGTGGGGACGATCCGCTGGAGCAGGGAATGGGAGCCCACTCCAGGATTCTTGCCTGGAGGATCCCATGGACAGAGGAGCCTGTGGGCTACAGTCCATGGGGTCGCAGAGAGTCAGGCACCACTGAGCAACTAACACTTTCAAACATATAAAACCATTTTTTAGGTGCATGGCTGTGTATGGCTGAGTAAATTCACACTGTTGTGAAAAGAAAGCCACCATCCATCCCCAGGACTTTTCCATTTTCCCAAACAGGAACTCTGGGCCCATCTGCTGCCCCCGACACCCACCACTGGGTCTCTGTGGATTGCCTCATCCAGGTGCTTCATGTGATCGGGTTACGTGACATTTGTCCTTCTGTGACTGCCTCATTTCACTTAGCTAAGTCCTCAGTGTTTGTAGGACACCTCAGATTCCCTTCCTTCTTAAGGCTGAATAATATCCCATCTCTTGACTTCCTACTTTTGCATTCCAGTCCCCTATAATGAAAAGGACATCTTTTTTTTTTTTTTGGTGGTAGTTCTAGAAAGTCTTGTAGGTCTTCACAGAACCATTTGACTTCGTCTTCTTTGGCATTAGTGACTTGGGTTACCGTAATGTTGAATGGTTTGCCTTGGAAACAAACTGAGATCATCCTGTCGTTTTTGAGTTGCACCCAAGTACTGAATTTCAGACTCCTTTGTCGATCATGAAAGGCTACTCCTTTTCTTCTAAGGGATTCTTGCCCACAGCAGTAGATATAATGGTCATCTGAATTACATTTGGACACAACTGAGCGACTGAACTACAACAATATTTCATCATATGTGTACACTGTGATTTTTAAAACTTTAATTAAAAATTTTAAATGTTTTAAAAATGCTATGTTGGGGTATGGCCAATTAACAAAGTCGTGACAGTTTCAGGTGAGCAGTGAAGGGACTCAGCCATACATATACATGTACCCGTCCTCCCCCAAGCTCCCCTCCCATTCAGGCTGCCTCATGACATGGAGCAGAGTTCCCTGTGCTCTATAGTTGGTCCTTGTCGGTTCTGCATTTTATACACTGTGTTTTGCTTATCCACTCATCTGTCAATGGACGTGTGGGTTGCTCCCACGTCTTGGCTATTGTGAATCATCCTGCTATGAATACAGGTGAGATTGTGCTTTCAATTCTGAAGTGGAATGGCTGGATCACATGGTACTTCTGTGCCTGGTATTTTTTTTGAGGACCCTCCATACTGTTTTCCACAACAGCCGCACCACTGTGTGTGCCCGTCAAGAGTCATCTTGAGGCATCACTGATGCCCTTCGAAGGCTTCCTGAGCCTTTGAAGATGGGCAGAAAAATGGCCCCAGAGCTTCTGCAGACTCTCGGTATTCAGTCCAGTAGTGGCTGCAGGGAGCCGGCGGCATACATATCATCTGCCTCCCACCATCTATAATTCATTTGCTCATTTGTTTATATACTCATCCCCTCCCAGTATTTACCGAGTGTCTACAGTCTGCTAGGCACTGGGAGTAAAACGGTGAGAGGAAAAAAAAGACCCAGCCTCCACTTTCACGGAGCTCAGAATAAACGAACCAGTCCCTCCCAAGGGTCCACTCTGCGTCTGGCACTGTGCTGAGAGTCAGAGGATTTGGTGGGGAGCAAACCACTCCATGTCTCATGGTGATTCGAGTGTGCATTGTGGGTTAGATGTTAATTACGCAAACCTTGCAAGGGGATGAAACCAGGCAACCCTAAAGGAAATCAGTCCTGAATATTCATTGGAAAGACCGATGCTGAAGCTGAGGCGCCAATATTTTGACCACCTGATGCGAAGAGCTGACTCACTGGAAAAGACCCTGATGCTGGGAAAGACTGAGGGCAGGAGAAGAAGGGAACGACAGAGGATGAGATGGTTGGATGGCATCACCGACTCAATGGAGTCAAACCTGAGTTTGAAAAAACTCAAGGAGGTAGTGAAGGACAGGGGAGCCTGGTGTACTGCAGTCCATGGGGTCAAAAAGAGCCCAACAAGGCTTAGCGACTAAACAACAACCATCAGTGGTTAAGGCTCTCACTCCCGATGCAGGGAGGCGGGGTTGGATCCCTGGTCAGGGAACTAGATCTCAGATGCCACGACTAAGAGTTCACATGCCACGCCGCATGCCACAATAATAAACAAATAATTTAAAAGAATACAGTGTTGTATATAATAATCATATCTAATACTTCAGTCACCTGATGCTAAGAGCCGACTCATTAGAAAAGACCCTGATGCAGGAGGAGAAGGGAACGACAGAGGATGAAATGGTTGGATGGCATCACTGATTCAATGGACATGAATTTGAGCAAGCTCCGGGAGATGGTGAAGGACAGGGAGGCCTGGCGTGCTGCAGTCCATGGGGTCACAAAGACTGAGCAACTGAACACCACCCTTGCAGCAGCAAACATGGCATCTCCTTAGCAGGATCAGATCCTGGGGAGACGGTGCCAAAGAATAACCAAGCAGCAGTCCCTGGTTTCGTGGAGCTTAACTTTAGTAAGGCAGAGACTTAAAAACAGAGAGACAAACCTGTCAGGATGCGCCTGGTCCCGAGAGATGAGAAATGCAGTTCAACCTGGCCTAGAAAGAGAGTGAAATCTCTCAGACCTGCAGCCTGGAAACGCCAGCAAGAGAGCAGGCTTCCTGTGGTTTTGCACTGTTGGTCACTATTTATAAGGATTTGTAATAACTGTGGATCCTAATTTTTAAATTTAATTCTTTATTGCTGTTAACAATAACCAAGACATGGAAACAATCTAAATGTCCATCGGCAGATGAATGGATAAAGAAGATGTGGTTGATTCTTGTCGTTCAGTCACTAAGTCGTGTCTGCCTCTTTGTGACCCCATGGACTGCAGCATGTCAGTGTCCTCTGTCCTCTACTATCTCCTGTAGTTTACTCAAACTCAAGTCCGTCGAGTTGGTGATGCCATCCAACCATCCTGTCCTCTGTCATCCCCTTCTTCTCCTGCCCTCAATCTTTCCAAGCATCAGGGTCTCTCCCAATGAGTCAACTCTATGCATCAGGTGGCCAAAGTACTGGAGCTTCAGCTTCAGCTACAGTCCTTCCAATGAATATTCATATACAATGGAATACTACTCAGCCATGAAAAAGAATGAAATAATGCCATTTGCAGCAACATGACTGGATCCAGAGATTGTCATCCTAGGTGAAGTCAGCCAGACAGAGAAAGACAAATATATGATACCACTTACATGTGGAATCTAAAATACAACACAGATGAATATATTTACAAAACAGAAATAGACTCACAGACATGAAAGCAACTATAGCTAGCAAAGGGGAAAGTGAGGAGGGATAAATTAGGAGTCTGGGATTAGCAGATACAAACTACTCTGTGTAAAACAGGTAAACAGCAGGGACCTACTGTATGGCACAGGGAATTATAGTCAATATCCTGTAATAGACCATAAGGGAAAAGAATCTGAAAACAGAATATACATACTGAACATATGATTGAATTGCTTTGCTGCTCACCTGAAACTAGCATGACTTTGTAAATCAACTAACACTTCAATCAAAAAAACAAACTTCAGGTCCCACATTTGAAAAAAAAAAAAGCTCAGTGAACAGACACATCCTTTATGTTTCACTCCCTTAAAGCTACTTCATCTCTCTCCTTGCAGAGGGCTCCCCGAGGGCCCGCGTGCCAGGGCGCTGAGCTCACAGGGACGCCGAGACAGCGCAGGAAGGAAGAGCGATGCCTCCAACCCCCGGCCTGGGGGACTGCACAGCAGCCCTGGCTGTGATCTGCGGGCTGCTCAGCTCAGCCTGCTCGTCCTGCTTGGGGACCACACAGCCTCCTGAGGACCAAGAGGCTGGGGCTGCCTTGGGGCCGGCTTCCACTCCTCAGGGCCGGCTTCCACTCCTGGCCACCCTCTCACCCAGAGCCCAGTTTACAAAAACCAGAAACCGCCTCCTTGCTAACCTGTGTCTCCAGCCTGGATCTTCCACCTGAATCCTGGCCCCCTTGACCCCTCTCCGGCAGTGTGGGCAAACTGATGTACGTCCTAAGCCAACGTGTCCTTGGACAAAACCTCAGTCTCCTTCTAAAGCTGCTCCTCACCCCCAGCCTTCTTGTCCTCTAGTCACGGCTCCAGAAAAGGGAAAATGTCAGTCACTCAGTCGTGTCTGACTCTTTGTGACGCCATGGACTGTAGCCTGCAGGCTCCTCTGTCCATGGGATTCTCCAGGCAACAATACAGAAGTGGGTTGCCATTCCCTTCTCCAGGGGATCTTCCCAACCCAGGAATCAAACCCAAGTCTCCTGCATTGCAGGTGGGTTCTTTACTGTCTGAGCCACCAGAGAAGCCTATTCATGGCACCAGCCTCCACAGAAAAACCTAAACAGAAAGACTTGAAATAGAAGCCATTCCTTTCCTTCTTTTTTAAGCATCATTTTCCACTGTGGTCTATCCCAGGAGACTGGGTACAGCTCCGGGGGCCACAGTAGGCCCCGTTGTTCATCCCTCCTATGTGTAATAGTTTGCGCCTGCAAACCCCAGCCTCCCCCTGCATCCTTCCCAAACCCACTCCCTGGAAGCCACAAGGTTGATCTCTGTGTCTGTGAGTCGGCTTCTGCTTTGTAGATAAGTTCATTTGTGCCATATTTTAGATTCCGCGTATCAGTGATAGCGCGTGGTATTTGTTTTTCTCCTGTGGACTCACTTCACTTAGTACGATCATCTCATGGTCCATACACGTTGCTGCAGAAGACACCATTTCCTTTTTAACTGTCTGATTAGTATTCCGCGTGCGCATGTGTGTGTGCACGCATGACATCCTCTTTATCCGCTCATCTGTAGATGGACGCAGGTTGCTTCCATGTTTTGGTTATTGTGAACGGTGCTATGAACACTGGGCTGCATGTAGCTCATTGAACTATAGTTCAGTCCACATATATGCCCAGTGGTGGGACCGCTGGATCCTACCGTGATTCTATCTTTAGTTTTCTGAGGAACCTCCACACTGTTGTCTGTAGTGGCTGCCTGAATTCACGTTCCCGGCAACAGTGTAGAGGGCTCCCTTCACTGAGCAGCAGAGGCGGGAACAACACTGTAGACCCACCACACTTGCATGAAACAGAAGCGGTCCTCCATTCTTCTCACCCTGTCCACGCCACACGCGCGTGTCTCCACCGACACAAACCCTCGCGCTTCAGCTCAGCCTTCAGGGCACGACAGGGTTCTCTCTGTTTGCCTCCACCTTGGTCCGGGGGCCACCATCTCCCCCCGGCATACCGTGACATCCCGAGGGCTGGGGCCTTTCCAGTTCCTCAATACAGTCTGTCCTCCCTGAGGCAAGCCCCAGACCGTCTGCAGACACGCCCCACCATGTCAGCCTGCCCCCCAACTCAGCCTCGTTCAGCGGCCCCGCGACACAGAGGCTGAGCAGTGCCCACAGGCTCGCTGGCATCCCAGCCCCATCTGCCTCCCACCGCAGAGCCCTCATTCCCCGGCCCCCGACACTGCTCCCTGCCGTCCCTTCAAAATTTCTTCTGCCCTCAAACTGGATTTTTGTCTTTCCTCGTAATCCCCGTGACTGGTTCTTTCTCAATCTTCATGTCTCAGCTCAAAGATCACATTCTCAAAGGCAGAGCTGGGAGCAGGATGAGGTTAGCTTAGAGAGGCACCGAAAACCTCATCACTGGGGACTTTCCTGGCAGTCCAGTGGTTAAGACCTGTGCGTCCAATGCAGGGGGCATAAGTTCAATCCCTGGTTGGGAAACTAAGATCCTGCAGGCCACGCAGCCAAAGAAAGAGTAAAAAATTTATAAATCCACTCATGGTGGAGGGAAATAATTTAAAAAAGCCAAAAGCCTCACCACCAAGATAAATATTATTTTAACACTGTATTTTTAAAAAAATCAAAATGAATACCAAAAAAAAGAACAAAATATCAAAAATTTAAAGTACAGTGTGTGCTGAACCATATTGAAGCTTGAGGTAAAGGGAAAATGAGAGCCCCTCTAAATGTGTTTTTATGTAATTTTTTTAATGACTAATTTTTCCTGAATATTGAGAAGTAGGCAAGCTAAAACTTACAACATTATCTTATGTTCAAATATTTTAATTATACAAAAGAGAAAAAAAAACAGCATTATTATAATCATGCTTTCCTGGCTTTAACAGAAGCAAACCAATCAATAAGGTTTTCTTTTATTATTATTTCGGCACCGTGCGGAATGTGGGATCTTAGTGCTCTGACCAGAGGTTCATAATCCTTTGGTGTGTGTGTGAGCGTGAGTCGTTCTGTCCTGAGCATTATAGTATGTTGGTTTTAGCAGCACCTTCAGGCCTCTGTGCACTGGATGCTGATAGCACCCAACCTCCTTAAGGGCGTCCCTGATGGCTCAGCGGTGAACAATCCGTCTGCCAATACAGGTAGACACGAGTTTGATCGCTGGGTCAGGAAGATCTCCTGGAGAAGGAAATGGCAACCCACCCCAGTATTCTTGCCTGGAGAATCCCATGGATGGAGGAGCCTGGAGGGCTGCAGTCCACAGGGTCGCAAAGAGTCGTATACACTTAGTGACTTAACAGCGTACCTTAAGTTGTGGTAACCAGAATATTTCCAAAGGCCTCCTGGAGAAGCAAAATCTCCCCTGCTCCTGGTTGAAAACCACTGCTGGATCCTCTCACCTCATGGAAGAGGGTCAACCATGACTGTCGGGGTAAAATGCATAGTTTGTGAACGGTTGGATAGGTGGATGGCTGAGTGAGTGAATGACTTAAGTGAACAATGCCTCAGGGGCTCACAGGAGACCTGTGATATGTAACAGTCTACAGACATCCAAGGGTGCAGGTCAGCTGCAGCAAAGAGCACGTCCAGGCTGGCTGCTGAAGGCCTACTGCATAGCACAGAGGAAAAATAAAGAATGTGCAATCTGTTTGTTAGGACATATATTGTTAGTCACTCAGTCATGTCCAACTCTTTGTGACCCCATGGACTGTAGCCTGCCAGGCTCCTCTGTCCATGGGAGTCTCCAGGCAAGAATACAGGGGTGGGTTGCCATTTCCTTCTCCAGGGGATCTTCCCCACCCAGGAATTGAACCCATGGCTCTTACATTGGCAGATGTATTCTTTACCACTGAGCCACCTGGGAAACCCAGAGGACATATATTAATCTTCAAAGTGCATTCCAATACACATTAGGTGCAGACAAGTAGTGTCTGACTGCACTCACAGGAGGTACCTAGAACAGTCAAATTCACAGGGTCAGAAAGTACACTGGTAGGTGTCGGGGCTGGGGGTGCAGCTGGGAAGGGGGATTTGCTGTTTAATGCGGACAGAGTTTCCCTTTAGGACGCTGAAACATTCGGGAGACAGCCGATGTTGAGGGCTGCATATCAAGGTGAAGGTACTTGCTGTGCTGAACTGCACAGTTAAACACGGTTAAAATAGTAGGTTTTATATGATGTGACTTTTTAACCACAATACAACAAACACACACACACCCAGGCCTGTGGGGACGTTTCTCGGGCCTGAGTCCTCCGCAGACCGGTTGGTTCTGTCGGCCACTGCTGCGGGCTGTTCTCCCTGCAGACCTCTGACCCGGAGGCCCAGCTTGTTGCCATGGGAACGGCACGGGCGGGAGTGGGGGGGGAGCCGGGCGCGGCTCCAGGGAGGGGCGTGTGGGCTCGGGAACATCTCGGCACCTTCGCGAGGTGACAGGAGGGTGCGGAGAGAACAAACCGCGCTTGGCACCCGCACCCACTCGCTCTGCGCCTTGAGGAACGTTTCCTCCTTACAAGGCAATCAGTGTAGGATTCTGGGGAAGGCTAGCCCTCTTAGTAACTCCTCACAAACAGAGTTTTTGAGGGGAGCGTTACTCAAAACACGGATATCTAATGGAGAAAGGGACGAATGTCAGCTCTCCGGTAGGAGGATGAAAATAGGACGGGGTGTGACCGTTGAGGACCGGTTTGGGAGCACAGCTGAACGCTGAGTCCTTGCAGTGAGTCGTGGAATGGTCACTGAGGCCCTCCACAGACACAGGCGCCTTCTGCAGCCTGCAGGCACCTGCAGCGCGGATTTTTTCACTGAAAACTTTTATAACTTGCAGCTTCTTACGACGTGAGGGTACAGATTATACATCACTTATTTTATACTTCACTTATTTTACTTAATTGCCTCATAAATGCAGTGGCCACAAGGTAGGCAGGAGTGCTCTGGTGAGTCCCACAGGTGGAACTTCTCCATGGAAGGGCAAACCTGCTTTATGGGCAGAAGACCTTAATAGACATTTCTCCAAAGAAGACATACAGATGGCCAGTAGGTATATAAAAAGATGCTCAACATCACTAATTATCAGAGAAATGCAAATCAAAATCACAATGAAGTATCAACCTCACACAACTCAGAATGGCCGTCATTAAAAAGATTCTGTTCAGTTCAGTCATTAAGTCGTGTCCATGAACCACAGCAAGCCAGGCCTCCCTGTCTATCACCAACTCCTGGAGTTCACTCAAACTCATGTCCATTGAGTCGGTGATGCCATCCAACCATCTCATCCTCTGTCATCCCCTTCTCCTCCTGCCCTCAATCTTTCCCAGCATCAGGGTCTTTTCCAATGAGTCAGCTCTTCGCATTAGGTGGCCAAAGTATTGGAGTTTCAGCTTCAACATCAGTCCTTCCAACGAACACCCAGGACTGATCTCCTTCAGGATGGACTGGTTGGATCTCCTTCCAGTCCAAGGGACTCTCAAGAGTCTTTTCCAACACCACAGTTCAAAAGCATCAATTCTTCGGTGCTCAGCTTTCTTTATAGTCCAACTCACATCCATACATGACTACTGGAAAAACCATAGCCTTGACTAGACATACCTTGGTTGGCAAAGTAATGTCTCAGCTTTTTAATATGCTGTCTAGGTTGGTCATAACTTTCCTTACAAGGAGTAAGCATCTTTTAATTTCATGTCTGTAGTCACCATCTGCAGTGATTTTGGAGCCCAGAAAAATAAAGTCTGCCACTGTTTCCACTGTTTCTCCATCTATTTGCCATAAAGTAATGGGACTGGATGCCATGATCTTTGTTTTCTGAATGTTGAGGTTTAAGCCAACTTTTTCACTCTCCTCTTTCACTTTCATCAAGAGGCTTTTTAGTTCCTCTTCACTTTCTGCCATAAGGGTGGTGCCATCTGCATTTATGAGGTTATTGATATTTCTCCCTCAATCTTGATTCAAGTTTGTGTTTCCTCCAGCCCAGCATTTCTCATGATGTAGTTGGCATATACGTTAAATAAGCAGGGTGACAATATACAGCCTTGATGTACTCCTTTTCTTATTTGGAACCAGTCTGTTATAAATAATAAATGTGGGATAGGGTGTGGAACAAAGGGAACCCTCTTCCATTGCTGATGGGAATGTAAACTGGTACAGCCACTATGGAGAAGAACATGGAGGTTCCTCAGACAACTAAAACCGGAACTACCATATGATTCAGCAATCCCACTCTTGGGCGTGTATCTGGAGAAAACTCTAATTTGAAAAGATACATGCAGCCCAGTGTTCACTGCATCAGCCGTCACAATAACCAAGACATGCAAGCAATCTAAATGTCCATCAACAGAAGAATGGATAAAGAAGACACGGCACATATACACAATGGAATATTATTCAGCTGTAGGAAAGAAGGAATGCAGTAATGCCATTTGCACCAGAATGGATGGGCCTAGAGACTGTCATGCTGGGTGAAGTAAGTCAGACCGAGAAAAACAAATACCACACGGTATCACTTATATGTGGAATCCAAAATATGGCAGAAATGAACTTATCTACAGAACAGAAACAGGCTCACGGACGTAGAGAACACAGTCTGGGGGCAGGCACATGGGAGGGATGGGCCAGAGTTTGGGATTCAGTTCAGTTCAGTCGCTCAGTCGTGTCCGACTCTTTAGCAGAGGCAAAGTGTGACACAGAGAAGGGTGGGCAACAAAGTCTGGCTGCAGAGCGCAGGGAACTGTAGTCAGCATTCCACGATAAACCATAATGGAAAAGAACAGGAAAGAAAGAATGCCTGTATACACATGTGTACCTCTGCTGTGCAGCAGAGACTGGCACCACATGTGCCAGTATGTAAAAAGCCATACTGCAATTAAAAATAAAATTGAAAAGATGAGCCTATTTTAGACTTTAACACATTGCCAGAAAAGTTCAGCAGGGTGGATGTGTCCACTGCCACAGGTAGAAAGGAGCTTGATCTCCTGGCAGTCCAAGGGACTCTCGAGAGGCTTCTCCAACACCACAGTTCGAAAGCATCAGTTTTTTGTCATGATATCAATTCCCTTGACTATGACGTCTGCAGGAGTGAATTGAACCTGTTGCAGTTTTTCCTTGCTAGCTCTGTTAACTGCAGTTTTCCCTTTTACAAAGCCACACACACTATTTAACATTTTTTTTTAAGTTGTGACAAAGTACAGATCACATAGCCTTTACCATCTTAACCAGTTTTTAGCACACATTTCAGTGGCATTAAGTCTATTCACACTGCTGTATGACCATCAGCCTGTCCCTCTCTAGAACCCTCTTCGTCTTGCAAAACTGAAACTCTGTCCCCATTAAGCATGAACGCTCCACTCTCTCCCTCCCCAGCCCCTCAAAATCACCACCCTGTTTTCTGTCTTTATGAATCTCTTCTAGGTGCCCTGGGCTTCCCTGGTGGCTCAGAGGTTAAAGCGTCTGCCTGCAATGCCGGAGATCTGGGTTCGATCCCTGGGTCGGGAAGATCCCCTGGAGAAGGAAATGGCAATCCACTCCAGTACTCTTGCCTGGAGAATTCCATGGATGGAGGAGCCTGGAGGGCTACAGTCCACAGGGTCGCAAAGAGTCGGACACGACTGAGCGACTTCACTCACTCACTTACTCACTCTAGGTGCCCCATACAAGCAGAATCATGCAGGATTTGTCTTTTTTTCCACTGGCTTATTTCACAGCATAATGTCCTCAGAAGACTAGAGAAGACTCTTGAGAATCTCTTGGACTGCAAGGAGATTAAATGAGTCAGTCTTAAAGGAAATCAGTCCTGAATATTCATTGGAAGGACTGATGCTGAAGCTAAAGCTCCAATACTTTGGCCACCTGAGGCGAAGAGCTGACTCATCGGAAAAGACCCTGATGCTGGGCAAGATTGAAGGCAGGAGGAGAAGGGGACGACAGAGGATGAGATGGTTGGATGGCATCACCGACTGGATGGACATTTGAGCAAACTCCAGGAGATGGTGAAGGACAGAGGAGCCTGGCGTTGTGCAGTCCCTGGGGTCACAAAGAGTCAGACACGACTTGGTGACTGAACAGCAAGAACAACATCCTCGAGGTTCGTTCATGTCGTAGCCTGTGGCAGAGTTTCCTTGCGTTTCAAGGATGAGTACTATTCCACTGCATGGGTGGACACGTTTCATCCCTCTGTTCACCCACTGAGGGACACTCGATGGTTTTTACCTTGTGGCCACTGTGAACAATGCTGCTGTGAACACGGCTGTGCAAACATCCCAGGGAGGGAATTCTAGGATCATATGGCAATTCTTTCTTTTTTGGCCCTGCAACATTAACTCCCCTACCAGGAATAGAACCCCTGTCTCCAGCAGTGGAAGCACGGGATTCTAACCACTGGACCACCAGGGGATTCCCCATATGGCAAGTCTGTCAGTAGTTTTTCTTGAAAGTCCAAGTGTCAGCTGTTCAGTCGTGTCCGACTCTTTGCCACACCATGGACTGTAGCCTGCCAGGCTCCTCTGTCCATGGCATTCTCTAGGCAAGACTACTGGAGTGGGTTACCATCCCATTTCCAGGGGATCTTCCTGACCCAGGGGTCAGACCTGCACCTCCTGCATGGCAGGCAGATTCCTTACTGTTGAAGCCACACCTCCAAACTGTTTTCCATACCGGCTGCACCATTTTACATTTACAAAACAGTGGGCAAGGGTTCCAATTTCTCTACCTCATCTCCAGTACTCGTCATGGTCCCCCATCGGTTCTGGGACCTCCGCAGATGGGAACCCCGAGGCTGCCCAAATCCCTCGGGCGTGGCCCTCCAGTATGCATGGGTTCAGCCAAGCTGGGGCTGAATCCACATGCAGCTGGTTAAATCTGCAGTCGACGAACCTGCGGACACAGGGGGCCAGTCGTATATTCTGGTTTGGTTTTGTTTTTTTTAAAGAAATTGTTACCATCCTAAAGGATGTGAGGTGGCATTTCACAGTTCCTACGTGACTATGTCCTCTGCTTTCCCGCTTGCATGCTTTCTTGACCTGCTGAAGCAGCTCCTCGCCCATCCATGACGATAAGCACATTTGCACTGAGCCTCGTGTGGAGCTGCAGACAGGAGGCCACTGCTGCCCACATAGAGGAAACTCTGTTCTTCACCACCGTCCTGGCTGCAGTTGCTCACGGAGGAAGCCAAGCCAGCATCTGACTGAAAAGACGGTTCATACGGGAGAGAAGTTTCTTCCGGAAACCCATGGCCCTTTGGACGGAGCTCTCAGAACGTCCCCATTGAGCCTGCGTGCCAGATACATCAATCTACCTCAGGATTTTCCCTGATTAATGAGCGAAAGGCCAGACCAGAGCCCAAGCTCTCCCTGTATTTGCCTTCTCACTCAGAAAGGGAACGGCCTTCTCAGAAACAGTGAAACACAGCCAGTATTCTGGGAGACACGCACCCCCCAAACCGTAAACATATAGAAGACTAGCTGTCTGTCCTGTAGGTTACATGCCTGGAGCCGCGTACAAACCAGTTTCTCTCAACTTTTCTGGGCTTGAAACAAAATCTTGACTCTGATATTCTGACGCTTTCACTCCCTGCGCTGAGAAACTGTATTGGGACCTTGAGGCCCTCGAGTGTTTGTAGCCCACTTCCAGAGTCCGGCATGATGTCGAATTACAGTGAAAGATCAACAAGGACAGTGACAATAACTAAGACACAGAGGTAGATCTCTTGACACATAATAAATGAGAAAAACCTTTATGATTTTGTCACTTTGCTTTCTGTGCACGTTTGACATTCATTACAGAAACAGTGAAACGGATCCCTGTTCTTTTTCTCTCCCTGTTTCTTTTTCTCTCCCTGTTCTTTTTCTCTCCCTGTTTCTTTTTCTCTCCCTGTTTCTTTTTCTCTTTCCCCTTCCCCCTCTCCTTTCTTTCTTTCTTTCTCTCTTCCCCCGCTCTTTCCTCTTTCTCTCTTCCTCCTGAGTCTCTCGCTGTGGGTAAGGATTCTCCTTTTTTCCCCTCAATGCATGCCCATTAGTGGCCCAGCCAAGAATGCCTTCTGCAGCGTGAACGCTCACAGCCAGAGAAGGCAGAGGCAGTGGTGACTTCCCGAGCCCGGGATCGGCGGCCCCCACATTCTCCCCGGGCCAGTCCTGAGGCCAATCTGTCTATGACAAGTCTGGCTCCAGAACTTCACCTGGGAACCTAAAGCCTGCCTGGCTTCCCTCAGATCTGCCCGCTATCTCCCCCACATCTCTCTGAGCAGTTGGAGTCCACCCCCGTGGTTTCGGCGACTCGCTGCTAAGAATGCTGGCTGTTAGACACCGGCCTCTCCTGGACCCAGTGTCCCAAGTTCCTGAGGAGTCACGGCCTCCAGGACCGTGGCTCACCCAGGCCTTTGCCTCCGTGTGAAGGAGCCAAAGATGCCGCCTCTCTGGAAGGGCGCAGCCTCGTAACACGAGGCACAGCAGGGTGGCTCAGGGTGGTTTGGATTCCAAGTCTCTCACTTGCCCGCTTTGCAGTGAATAGCCCACCCAACCACACACTGCAGGCCTGTGACCACTCCAGCCTTTAGCAAGACAAGGAAGAGCTTCCTACTTCTGCTGCAAACACCAAGCGAACGAGCACTGGGCACTTCCTGCACATGAGACATAAACCCACATGTGGAATGTGTCAAGAGGCCCTATCACCGCCATTTTCTCACACGCCTGCTCATACAGATAAAGGATCTCATCTCTGCTAACACTTGTTGTTCAGTCACTCAGTCAGTCGTGTCCGACTCTTTGCAACCCCATGGACTGACCCCAGAGCGGGCCAGGCTCCTCTGTCCATGGGATTCTCCAGGCAAGAATACTGCAGCAGGTTGCATGCCCTCCTCCAGGGGGTATTCCCAGCCCAGGGATGGAACCCAGGCCTCCTGCATTGGCAGGTGGATTCTTCACCACTGAGTCTCCAGGGAAGCCAGTACTAATATTTGTAGTGGCTAATTAATAAAGTCCACAGGGCTGCCCACGACCTCACGAGCCCTCCTGATCAGAGGAGGAAACTGAGGCTCTGGCGACGACAGAGGAAGGGCATGATGGATGAGGACGAGGCCAGCCTGAATCCACATCCCCACATCCGACCAGATGCCAGACCTCCCGTCTTCCTCTGTGAGCCTCGGGGGCCTCATCTGTGAACTGGCAGGGTGCGGGGGAGAGCTCCCCTCAGGTTTCAGGATTGTCATGAGGGCTGAATGGAAGGCATACAGCAGGTGCCTAGCGGAAGTACTCAGCCAGCGGGGGTAGGTACTGCATCCTCTTGGGGCTTCCCTGGCAGCTCAGGCAGTAAAGAATCCACCTGCAATGCAGGAGAGCCAGGTTCAATCCCTGGGTGGGGAAGATCCGCTGGAGGAGGAAATGGCAACCCACTCCAGTATTCCTGTCTGGAGAATCCCGCAGATGGAGGAGCCTGGCGGGCTATAGTCCACGGGGTCACAAACGGCCGAACTCGACTGAACAACTAAACAACAATAGTTGATCTGCAATGCTCTTTTAGTTTTAGATGTCCAGCAAAGGGACTCAGTTATACATACACACGTGTCCATTCTTACTCAGATTCTTTTCCCGTGTCGGCCATTACAGGGTGTTGAGTAGAGTTCCCTGTGCTATGCAGCAGGTCCTTATTGGTTATCTGTTTTACATACAGTAGCGTATGTATGTCAAGCCCAAGGAAGAGATCTTTGTGTCTCTGTTTCATCCGCATCCCTCCTCTGCGTGCACCCGGCACCCAGCGAGCCCTTGGAGGCTGCTTACTGATTGAATCAATGCAGGCCTCCCGTGATGGAAGCCTCAGACGTGAGGGTCTCAGGCAAGCACCCATGTTTCCCTAACACTGCATCTCTGGCTTCAGGGAGAGCAGCGGCCCCAGCGGGCCTCGATCATATGCTGAATGAACCCGATCGCTGGGTGTTGAAAAGCGGGCAACAATGCCCCCGGCTCTGGCAGGAGGCCTGCGGGGTACCCGGGCGGCCCGCTTCCCTTTTCTTCTGCAGTGACCCCTGTCTAATGCTGCGCCCGAACGTGCACAAAGGCCGGGCCTGACCCGGCGACGGAGCCGGAGCGGAGGGGCGGCAGGTGTGGACCTGCCCAGCGCCGGCCCCGGCTTCGCGCTTTGTCATCCGTGTTCCCGCAAGAGCCGGCACCCGATGTGCTGCAAGGCCGGCCGTTGCCACGGCAACCGCTGCCTGATCAGACCGCGGAGACAAGGGCAGGGGGGCCGCTGCGGGCTGGAGATTTCCAGTTCTGAAATCAGAGGGCCTCGGGGTCCACAAGCCTGGCTATATCACGAAGCAAGTGCTTCTTCCCCTTTTCTAAACTTATTTTGTATTGGCGGCTACAGCCGATTAACAACGCAGCGATAGCTTCAGGTGGACAGCCAAGGGACTCAGCCCTACATATACACATATCCATTCTCTCCCAAACCTCCCTCCCATCCAGGCTCCCACACAGCACCGAGCAGAGTTCCCTGTGCTTACAGTAGGGCCTTGTTGGTGCTCCGTTTTGAATACAGCAGTGGGTGCATGTCCATCCCACACTCCCTAACTCTCCCTTTTCCCCATCCTTCCCCCCACACCAACCATAAGTTCATTCTCTCAGTCTATGAGTCTCTGCTTTGTAAGTAAATAGTTTACAATGTTGTGTCATTTTTGAGGTATACAGCAAAGTGAATCAGTTATATATACACATATATCCATACACATAATCAGTTTATAGACACATATTTTTTTGAAGACCACAATATCTTTATTACATCTTTAGAGTTGGAAAAGTTCTATTTGGGGGCAAGTGAGCTTCTAAATACCAAGTTCCAGAGTTAGGTAAACGTACTACTCTAATCGTGCTTCCCAGGTGGCTCAGTGGTAAAGAATATGCCTGCCAGTGCAGGAGACCCGGGTTCAATCCCTGGCTCGGGAAGATCCCCCTGGAGAAGGAAATGGCAACCCATCCACTATTCTTGCCTGGAGAATTCCATGGACAGAGGGGCCTGGTGGGCTGCAGTCCATGGGGTGTCAAAGAGTCAGACAGGGCTGAATGACTGAGCGTGCGCACGGGTGCACCCACACACACACACACCCCCCCCACAGGAAGCGTTGCATATATCCACCCCTTTTTTGATTCTTTTCCCATACAGGCTATTACA
Source organism: Moschus berezovskii (assembly GCF_049115385.1). NCBI lineage: Eukaryota > Metazoa > Chordata > Mammalia > Artiodactyla > Moschidae > Moschus > Moschus berezovskii. Next base: position 1,708,029 of record NC_142481.1, read on the forward strand.
GGGAACTGAGTAGAGCTCCCTGTGCTCTACAGCGGGCCCTTACTAGCCACCTATTTTATATAATATATAATATACAGAGTTCATACAGTATAAAACAGACAGTCCTTTATGTAGTATATGAAGTAGGCAGATAATGAGGCGTGCCATGCTTCTGCGTGTGTGATACTCCTTCAAGTCTGTTCTGGCCGTGGTGGGCCAAGTCTGTCGAGCAGGAACATCTGCCCCTCCCAGCCCTGTGTTTCGAGCGTGATCGCACAGAAGCAGCCCACCTTCCGAGAGGAACCTGTCCCCAGATTCCAGATCACGCCAGTGAACAGAGAGGAGAGAAAACATTTCGGGAAGACATGAGGGCAACATCTTGGAGAACTTGGAGCAGAGAGGGAGAGACTTGGGGTGGGAGGAGGCTTACTAATCATCAAGCCACTTGAGTCCTTTTCCTCATCCTTGCTTTTCTTTCTTTTTTAAAAATTATTTATATTTAATTTTAAAGGAAACCAGCCCTGAATATTCATTGGAAGGACTGATGCTGAAGCTCCAATACTTTGGCTACCTGATACAAGCAGCTGGCTCACTGGAAAAGACTCTGATGCTGGGAAAGATTGAGGGCAGGAGAAGAAGGGGAAGACAGAGGATGAGATGGTTGGATGGCATCACCGACTCGATGGACATGGGTTTTGGTGGACTCCGGGAGTTGGTGATGGACGGGGAGGCCTGGCGTGCTGCAGTCCATGGGGTCACAAAGAGTTGGACACGACTTACTGAGTGAACAGCAGCAGTTCTTAACTGGAGGATAATCGCTTTATAATGTTGTGCGGGTCCCCTCCCTCTGAGCCTCCCTCCGCCTCCCACCCCGCCCTACCCCCTAGGCCTTAGCTACTGGGCCTCCAGGGAAGCCCCTCACTCTTTTCAACTGCTCATCACACTCCATGGATCAACAGACATCAGTTAATCTGCCTGTTCTCCCGCGGGTGGACCTTTAGGATGTTTGTTTTTTTTTTCCCCTTGCTATGACAAACAACCCTGGATGTCTCCAGCGCCTGTGACAGTGCCCAGTACATGGATTCTGCTCAACAAACATCTGTTGGATGAGTGAGGGTCACAATGAACCGGTCTCCTTCCACACGGTGAGAGTCTGAGCTGGGCACAGACCTCAAGGTGGATTTTCTGAGTGGTCGGGGAATGCCCATCACCAGCTCTTTTAGACACTGTCCAGCAGCTCTGCAAGTTGGTCTTACGCGTGCTGAGTTGCTCACTTGTGTCCGGCTCTTTGTGACCCCACAGACTGTAGCCCCCCAGGCTCCTCTGTCCGTGGGATTCTCCAGGCAAGAATACTGGAGTGGGTTGCCATTTCCTCCTCCAGGAGATCTTCCCCACCCAGGGGTCAAACCAGCATCTCTAAAGTCTCCCGCACTGACAGGCAGGTTCTTTACCACCAGTGCCACCTGGGAAGCCCCAGTGATGTGTATACAGAAGTTTAATCCAGTTCTTGTCTATGTAACACGGAATCATAACATCAAACCGCCTTCAGAACACAGTTTCCTCATCACACAAGCATTTATGTCTTTGGACTCTAAGATCCGGCCGTGATGGCACTTTTCAGTGCCCCACGCAGATGAGGACTTTTCCACTAGTCACTTCCCCCGCACCTCTGACCTGAGTACCCTGTGGTGTGTGTACTTCTGTGAGCGTCTGCAGGGGGCAGATTTCCAGGGGTGCGTTTGCTGGGTCAAAGAGCAATGCGCATATAAATCTGGATGCTTTCTGCCCAAAGAACTTGCCAAGAAGGTTGTAACAAATTGCATTCTCCCCACTAGCCTGTGAAGGAATCGTTTTTTTCTTTTTCACACAGTCACCAGCTCTCTTTGTCTATATTCCCATTTTTGTTCACTTGACAACTGGAAAAATGACTGGCCAGTGTGGTTTTCAGGTCTTTTTTTCTTTCTTTCTTTTTTGGTGTACAAAGAGGTTGGAATGTTATTTTGTATTTTTTTTAACATTTTATTTTTTTCCTATAAAGACTTTCTGTCCATTTTGAAATACTATACTTTAAAGTTTATTTTCACATATATATATTAGCAATGGTTTATTTTTTAAAAAATTTTGGCTGTACTGTGCAGCTTGTGGGGTCTTAGTTCCCTGGCCAGGGAAGGAACCTGGGCCCCTGGCTATGAGAGCATGGTATTCTAACCACTGGGCAACCAGGGAATTCCCTCTCCCATATTCTTAATTCATTTCTTTTTAAACCAAATCGACGTATAAACATATTGTTTCTTTGGTTCTCATTGGGTTGCAAGTGGTCTTACGCACTGGGTGACTTCATTTTGGCTGACGTTGCTTTTGCTGTCTTCGCTGCCTATTGTCTCAGCTCTGAGGGACTCAGGCTGGTTTACCTTCTCCTCTCTGAGCCTGTAAACCACAGAGTGCTGCTCACCGAGCCCCTTCTCCACGCAAATGACTCAAATACTCACACAGGCTTTCTGACGGGGAGCATAACATTGACGACCATCAGCTCTCTCTCTGCCCAAATGCTGCCCTCTCTCCTCCTACTCAAACTCTTTCTAATTTATTTTGTTTGATGACCCCAGTCGCTGTTAAAAACAAATGCGTTGTTATTTTTTTTTCCATTGGAGTAGAGTTGTGTTGCAAGGCTGTGTTAGTTTCCACCGTGCTGCAAAGTGAGTCAGCTGCGTGTACACACATACGCCCTCTTTCCCACTCGGGTCTCCACAGAGTCGCGTTCCCTGAGCGGCCCAGCAGGCTCCCTCAGCTACCTGTTTTCTACGCACATCGATACTGTGTGTGTGTCAATCCCAATCTCCCAGTTCATCCCACCTCCTCCTCCCCTCTCAGCGTCCATACGTGTGTTCTCTACATCTGGGTCTCAGGCACATTCCGGGGTAATCAACATCCCACTAACTGCCTGTCCGTTGAGGAAAATAAACGTGATGCTTTCTGCATGCGCCCTTGGGTGCTCAGTCATGTCCTACTCCCCGTGGACCGTACCCCACCAGGCAAGAGCGCTGGAGCGGGCTGCCATGCCCTTCTCCAGGGGCTCTTCCCAACCCAGGGGTTGAACCCGCGTCTCTTACATCTTCTGCATTATAGCTGGATTCTTTACCACTTGAACCACTGGGAAAGCCCCAAACTTCATGCTAGTCTGTGATGCCAAATGAATAAAGGCACAGAATCCTAATTTTGAGCTGGACAGACTCCACTCCTTTGTCCGTTTGTTCTCTTTCTAAAAATGTTCGCAGGTCCTACCAGGCATTCTGGGCAGGGATCTGACGTTCATTCTTTACGACGTATTCTCTACACCTGGCATGACCCCGGCACGCAGTGCGCAGTGGTCCTTCCATGACCTTTTGCTAAATGAGTCTGAACCACTCTTGTCTGAAGGAGCAAGTGTCACCAACGGCTCGGCTCTGGGACCAAAGAGCCAGCCTTATCCGGTGCTTGTTTCTTCTCGCACCACTGGCTCCGGGAGCAGCGGGTCCATATTTGCTGAATAAATGAATGGATAAGTGAGCGGAGGAGAGACCACAGCGAGTGTCACTGGTGCTTAAAAGATGCGTGCGACTCCGTGCAGCTCCAGGCAGGCAAATTCGTGACCTTCTGCCAAGCTCCCTCTCGAGTGTGTTTTCAGGGGCAGGACAGTGGCTGCGGCAGGAGGCCTGGGGGCTGGGTCGTCCCGTCTCCCCACACACCCCCCACCTCGCGCTGCCCCTGCCCTTGAGCAGTAATTACCTGATGGAGAAGGAGGCAGGCTGTGGCTGTTGCCACGGAAACCGCAGCCAGGAGCAGGGGAGGGAGGGGGTCGGGGACCGCAGCAGCGAGGCTGGAATTTTCCAGGCTCTGACGTCAGGCTGCGTGTGGTGGTGGGGATGGTGGGGTGGTTCAGGATGCCAGGGAGCATACCTCTGGCGCATAATAAATGTCCGTCCACAGGAGCATTTCTCTCCTCTCTGCAGGGCAGAGACCTGCGCGTCCAGGTGGGATCACGTTCCGCTCCTTCTTGTTCACCGGGTGCTGACTCACGGGAGGCCCCATGTGCTAACTGGGAGCTGCGACCCCCAGGGACGGAAGGGCTTGGGGCCTCTGTGGGTCCCACCCGCAGGCTGGAGGCCTACCAGGCAGCCTGCTCTCATCTCCCGAGATGTATCTCCACGGAGGGGGCTTCCCAGGGGGCTCAACGGGAAAGCATCCACCTGCCACTGCAGCAGACGTGAGCTCCATCCGTGGGTCGGGAAGATCCCCTGGAGGAGGAAATGGCAACCCACTCCAGTGTTCTGGCTGGAGAATCTCATGGACAGAGGAGCCTGGCGGGCTGCAGTCCATGGGTCACGATGAGTCGGGCACGACTGAGCACACACACACACATCTATATGGATATACTCATTTTGAAATCTGCTACACTGTAGTTCTTTAAAGGAATGAAGCATAATCTGCTTTCCTATCGGTAGACTTAATTTTCACTACAAGGAATATGCACAGCCCCCATCCGCAGGGCGGTGCCTAGCACACAGAGAGCCTTGAACAAATATCGCAGCAGGCACCCTTGCACCTGACGAGACAGGGACAGGGGTGCGCTCCTCCCACCCCTGGGGTGTTTATCCACAAGCAGGAGGGCTGGGCTATGCAGCAGCTACCTTACCCTCAACACAGCTGACATTTTGGGCCAGTTACTCTTGGCTCAGTGGGTCAAGAATCTGCTGGCCCATGCAGAAGACACAGGAGACCTGGGTTTCATCCCTGTGTCAGGAAGATCCCCTGCAGGAGGGCATGGCAACCCACTCCAGTGTCCTTGCCTGGAGAATCCCACAGACAGAGGAACCTGGAGGGCTACAGTCCCTGGGGTCACAGAGAGTTGGACATGACTGAGAGACTTTTTAGGGGTGGGGGGGCTGTCCTCTGCGTTGTGGGATGTTCAGTAGCACCCCTGGTCTCTAGTCCCTATATACCACAGCATCCCTCCCCACACCCCAGCTGTGACAATCGAGAGTGTCTCTAAGCCTTGCACAATGTCCCCGTAGGTGGAAGAGGCAAGACGCCTCCCCTCCACCAACTCCGTCCCAGCCAAGAACCACTGGCTACAGAAAATCCGCATCTCCAGCCTTCCCAGATCAATCACTCTTGCCCTCCTGTACTTCCTTCTGTCTGCTCTCCCACGTCACTGAGACTCTCTGGGACACGGGTCCCTGCCTGGGTTTGTTTTGCTGGAGTAGACCCTGCAGATGGATGCTGTTTTGGGTCAATGAAGACCCAGTTCCCAGAGCAGACAGCTCCTGGTTCCGATGGCCCAGGATGAGTCTGGGGCTTCGTGTGAGTGGAAAAAAGGGTTCAGGCAGTTAATGGTTAGTTGTCATGCAGGGTGCGGACAGGACGCAGGGCCAGGAGGAGCCTCTGGGGCAGCTGGAAAACAGCAAATGCGTCTACAGCTTTATCGACGGGGAGGCCTGACCCTGAGGCAGATCACACAGGGATAGGCCTGCACAGATGAGCGCTGTCCCCGGCGGGACGAGACCCGAGTTTGTCCACACTGTGGGAAGGCGAGAGGCAGTGCCCATGGGAAGGAAAATTCAGCCCGGAGAGAGGTGGACTGGGAGCCCAGTGGGTGACACCGCCTCGCCTCCGTGTCTGAGCGGCTGTCGGTGAAGCAGCGGATCCAGCGAGGACTCTGCTGCTCAGACAAGCGCCCGGTGCCTCTGGCAGTGCCAGCGCGCTGACCGAGCACTCTGCTCTGCCAGGGCCGGCGGGTTCCCTAGGATCGCTGCCAAGACCGAGAACCCTGCCAACTAGGCAGGCCAAGCGCTTTTTCTTTTTTCTAGTGCTTGTTTGTTTATTTACTTTGGCCATGCTGCGCCACTCGTGGAATCTTAGTTGACCGACCAGGGATGGAACCCAAGTGGAATCTCAGGGTCCTAACCCCTGGACCGTCAGGGAAGTTCTTCGTTATCTTTTTCACGGCAGTCATCTGCTGATGTGTTGGCCCAGCCACACCGGAATAAGAATAACGTCTGTGTGTTCAGACACTGGGAGACTGCAGAGCTGGGCAGGATGCAGGAACGCCCAGGAAGCTCTTGGCCGGGACTGTACTTTATAAAGATCAGCCTAAGCTCAGAAGCTCCCACCCTCTGGCCACCTGATGCGAAGAGCCGACTCACTGGAAGAGACCCTGATGCTGGGAAAGACTGAGGGCAGGAGGAAGAGGGGTGGCAGAGGATGAGACGGTTGGATGGCATCACTGCCTCCATGGACATGAGTTTGAGCAAGCTCCGGGAGATGGTGGTGGCCAGGGAGGCCTGGTGCGCTGCAGTCCATGGGGCCGCAGAGAGTGGGACACGACCGAGCGAGTGAACAACAAGGACGAAGCTGGACAGGCCTCCCTGGCTGCTCCACGGTAAAGAGCCCACCCGCCAGTGCTGGTGACTCAGGCTCCATCCCCGGGTCGGCAAGGTCCCTTGGAGAGGGACTGGCAACCTGCTCCAGTGTTCTTGCCTGGGAAACCCCAAGAACCAGGGAGCCTGGTGGGCTACAGTGCCTGTGGTCGCAGAGTCGAATTTGACTGAGTGACTATGAGGAGGGGGTGGGATGGGGAGAGAGGTGAGGGCGGGGCTCCCATCCACTCGGGAGGTGCAGGGCACTGCTGAGGGCGGGCAGGAGGGGGTGTCTGGGGTGCAGGCTCATCCTCTCCTGCTGACCACCCCGGCCCTCTTTACTGCACGTCCAATGCTCCCCTCGCAGGCGGGACCGTCGGCCACAGACACCTGCTCCAGCCCTGTCTGTCTCTCCCCTGAGCCTGAGGCCTCAGAGGCGGCCTTCCCCGACTCGGGGCCTGTCGAGCACGGTCTCCCGCCTCTGCTCTGGACCGCTCCACGTTTCCCTGCTGACTGACCAGCTCTCTCATCTCTGGCGATGACCTCTCCGTGGCCCTGCCTCCTTCCCCAGGTTAAATCAGCCCTCACCCGCTTCGAGTCACACTCCTGATGCTTTTACAATGAACCTCCTCCCCACACTGAGGCCCACAGCACAGGGGCACGGCAGCATCTTCCTGGAGGAGGAGCCAGCGGGAGGTGGGCTTGCTGGGAGGGCTTCGGCAGGATTTCTCTGGCCAGCTAGTAGGAAAAGCGTTCTAGGGGCTTCCCTGGTGGTCCAGTGGCTAAGACGCTGCACTCCCAACGCATGGGGCCCAGGTTCAACCCTTGGTCAGGGAACTAAATCCCACAGGCTGCAACTAAGAACTGGTGCAGCCAAATAAATTAATTTATTAAATTAATATATATATTTTAAAAAAGCATTCTAAACCTCAGTCACTGTGGAGAACACTGTGGAGGTTCCTTAAAAAACTAAACATACAACTATCATATGATCCAGCAATTCCCTTCCTGGGCCTGTAGCTAAGAGAAAACCATCGTTCCAAAAGACACATGCAACCAATATTCACTGCAGCACTATTTATTAGTACAATCACCAGGACACGGAAACAGCCTAAATGCCCGTCAGCAGAGGACTGGATAAGGAAGATATGGTATAGATACATAATGGAATACGCCTCAGTCATAGAAAGGAAGGAAACTGGACCATCTGTAGAGAGGTGGATGGACCTAGAGAGTGTCATACACAGTGACGTCAGTCAGAAAGAAGAAAAATTATCATATATTAACACAGAAATGTGGAATCTAGGAAAATATGGTACAGATGATCTTATTTGCAAAGCAAAAGCAGAGACGCAGATGAAGAGAAGAAATGTGTGGATACCAAGACAGGAAGTGTGGGGCGGGAGGAACTGGGGGGTTGGGACTGAGAAGTATACACTGCTAATACCGTGGGTGACATCGGAGGCTGACGCGGACAGGCTGCGGAGCACAGGACACTCTGATCAGCACTCCGTGGTGACCTGAACGGGAGGGAACTCCACAACAGAGGGCACACACGTGTACACATACGCACATGCATGGCTGAATCACGGCTGCACAGCAGCAACTAACACAGCCTTGCAAAGCAACTGTACACCGATAAAAACTCCTTCAGAGAAACCCCTAGGCTGCCAGGTGCGGCCGTGCACACAAACCCGCGTGAGCATGGAGGTGTGCGGACAAGTGTGGCTGACACGCTTGCTGTGTCAGGGCAGAGACCAGCAGATGCACAGGTGTCACGTTGCCTGAGCATGTTCGGGGACGCCTTGCACAACCCAGGTGGAGGGTGCTCATTGAACATTAACTGTGCGCCGGATCTGTGACAGCCCTGCAGGATAAGGCACTCAAACACCCAGACGTGCACCACGGGGTTATCAGCCTGGCCTACAAACCGAGAACAGCTTGGTAAACACGGGGTTGCAGCCCATTATCTCCAGAAGCGCTGGTTGATGTGTAACCGCTGTTTGCACACAGGGGTGCTGTGAATTTTGCTCAGTGCAGCTAATGGCATTGTGTTTATACAAGAGACTGCTCCTGCGAACGCAGGGCAATGGTGACCCATCCGGGGGGAAAGGGCCCAGAGGTCTGAAATCTACTTGCAAATGGGTCAGTCTCTCCCCCCACAAAGGAGAGATAAACAGACAGGTCAATGGACATGACAAGGGAAGGGGTTACTGAGCCCATGGTAGATGTGCTACTCTTCAGGGCAGGGGTCTTCCCTTTTCTCTATGGTTAAAACTTTGGCATGGTTACAAGGGAAGTGATCATAAAAGAAAAATATAAGCATGCTTTAGAAGTACCACCTAAAAATGTGCTTCTTCTGGGAAAGAAATTCTCTCCTTCTTTATACAGATAAGAAATAAATATATGTCACATGTATGTTTATATATTTTTTATGTGTAAGATATATGTGTTTATATAGAAATATATGTGTATAAGATATATGTGTTTGGGTTTCCCTGCTGGCTCAGTTGGTAAAGAATCCACCTGCAGTGCAGGAAACCCAGGTTTGATCCCTGGGTGGGGAAGATCCGCTGGAGAAGGAAATGGCCACCCACTCCAGTATTCTTGCCTGGAGAATTCCAGAGACAGAGGAGCCGAGTGGGCTACAGTCCATGGGGTCGCAAAGAGTGGGACACGACTGAGCTACTAAATTACCAAGATATACATGTTTATACAGAGATAGAAATATAGGCATTCCCTGGTGGCCCACTGCTTAAGACCCTGCGCTTCCAATGCAGAGGCCCCAGTCCAAATAAAACAGAACAACAAAAAGCCCCAAACACAGAATTAGAAATGGGAATACATATGTGTATAGGTGTATAAGTGGAAGCAGTGACAGATTTTACTTTCTCGGACTCCAAAATCACTGTGGACTGTGACTGCAGCCATGAAATTAAAAGATGTTTGCTCATTGGAAGGAAAGTTATGACAAACCTAGACAGTGTATTGAAAAGCAGAGACATCATCACTTTGCTGACAATGGTCCATCTAGTCAAGGCTATGGTTTTTCCAGTGGTCATGTATGGATGTGTGAGTTGGATTGTAAAGAAGGCTGAGTGCCGAAGAATTAATGCTTTTGAACTGTGGTTCTGGAGAAGACTCCTGAGAGTCCCTTGGGCTGCAAGGAGATCCATCCTAAAGGAAATCAGTCCTGAATGTTCATTGGAAGGACTGATGTTGAAGCTGAAGCTCCAATACTTTGGCCACCTGATGCGAAGAACTGACTCACTGGAAAAGACCCTGATGCTGGGAAAGATTGAAGGCAGGAGGAGAAGGGGACGACAGAGGATGAGATGGTTGGATGGCATCATTGACTCAATGGACGTGAGTTTGAGCAAACTCCAGGAGACGGTAAAGGACAGGGAGGCCTAGTGTGCTGCAGTTCACGGGGTCACAAAGAGTCGGACACGACTGAGCGACTGGACAACAGCACATATACATGTGTGTGTATGTACAGCACTGCGGCCAGCAATCAACCTCATAAACCACATGGGTCAGGGGCCTCCCGCAGCTGCTGTGTGAGGTTCCATCTGGCCCCTGGATGCTCAAAAAGCAGCCCCCGCCACGATTCGCACTTTCAGTGCTGTCCCCCTCTGCTCTCCTGACCGCTTCCCGGGCTGGTCCAGGCGGCCAAGGCCAGACCCCTGGGGGCGGCCACAGCACCTCCTGCCCGCCCGCCCGGGTGAACGGCACAGCCCCGTCCCTGTCTCCCCACCGCCCACCCCTCCGCTGTCCATCAGGCAGACAGTGACCTTGCTGACGGCCACATCGTCAATACTGTACGCACCAGGGTCATGACACATCTGCTTTGGTCTTCCCGCTAATCCGACTGGAAGGATCGATCCCTCGTTACTGCAACCCAAGTACACAAAGCTGTGGACAGAGGGCACGGCCACACCATGCTGGTGAGATAACTGGAAACAAACCTTAACACACAAGGGCGGCGTGTCAGGGCCTGCCCTGGTGGCTCGGCCGTTAGCACTGTGTGCTGCCCCCGAAGCGGCCATGGGTTTGGGCCCTGCTTGGGGAGCTCAGAGCCTCCATGCCACTCAGCACGCCAAAATAATAACAGATAATGTTTTAAAAAATGAATGGCATATCAGATGAGACCTTAGCACTGTAATGAGCAAGAGAAAATACCCAATTCCCCTCCTGTTAAACATGTACAGCCAGTGGGAATTGGCTGTATGATGCAGGGAACTCAGCTCGGTGTTTTGTGACGACCTAGAGGGGTAGGACGGGGTGGGAGGTCGGAGGGAAGGTCAGGAGGGAGGGGACGCATGTATATCTGTGGCTGATTCATGTTGATGTATGGCAGAGACCAACACAATATTCTGAAGCAATTATCCTCCAATTAAAAATTGCTGCTGTTCAATCGCTGAGCCGTGCCAACTCTTTGCCGCCCTGTGGACTGTAGCCCACCAGGCTCCTCTGTCCATGGGATTCTCCAGGCAAGAATACTGCAGTGGGTGCCATGCCCTCCTCCAGGGGATCTTCCCAGGGATGGAACCTGAGTCTCTTACGACTCCTGCATTGGCAGATGAGTTCTTTGCCACTAGCGCCACCTGGGAAGCCCCTGAGTTCCCTAACCAGAGACCAAAGTCGTGCCCCCTGAAGTGGAAGTGCAGAGTCTTAGCCAGTGGACCACCAAAGAAGTCCCTTAAATGCTGGAGAAGACTCTTGAGAGTTCCTTGGACAGCAAGGAGATGAAACCAGTCAGTCCTAAAGGAAATCAGTCCTGAATATTCATTGGAAGGACTGATCCTGAAACTGAAGCTCCAATACTTTGGCCACCTGATTGGAAGAGCTGACTCTTTAGAAAAAACCCTGATGCTGGGAGAGACTGAAGGCAGGAGGAGAAGGGGGTGACAGAGGATGAGATGGATGGATGGCATCACCCATTCAATGGACATGAGTTTGAGCAAACCCCAGGAGTGTGATGGACAGGGAAGCCTGGTGTGTGGCAGTCCATGGGGTTGCAAAGAGTTGGACATGACTGAGTGACTGAACAACAACAACATCTTGATTGCAATGGCTGTTGCATGACTGAATACCATGACGAAGACCATAAACTGTACACTGAAAATGGACAAATTGCAGTATATGTAACTCACACCTCAAAGATCCGAAGGATTTTTCAAAATTTCAGCCTCAGAAATGTTTGTTTCATCATGAGAAAATGGTTCTTAGTGAACAGAAGGCTGGGGGTGTCATGGGGGTGGGGGAGGTATAGATTCCTTCTGCAGACACTGATTAACCGCCTGCTGTATGCGAGGCTAGACACTTGAACCCACAGACAGCTGCCTCCGGAGTGCTCACAAGGGTCGTCTCTGCAGCGTTGGTTTCCATGAATGGCCGGCACGTGAATATGCTGATCTCAGCAGATCAGAGCTCATAAAACAGATGGGGAGGGGACCCAATCCTTCAGTGCTCATGGCGTGGTTTTCTCCTACCTTAAAATACGTTCTCGGTGAGTTCTTTAGGGAGGAGTAGGCTGTGGGGGTGTGGGAGCCACTGCTTCTTGTCTGAGTAAGAATTCCTTTCTCAACAGGAAGAGCTCTGTCCAGCTTCGATAGCAAAGGGGGTTACTGAGAGGACCTTGGGCAGATCGCAGACTCTCGAAGGAGGCTGCAGACCCAGACATGCGTCTTCGGGTGGGGTTTTCAGGACCTGGTGAGGGTCTTGGGCTGGTTCTTCCTCCCTGCTACCATCTCCTCCTCTCCCTTGGTTACACTTATCAGCTTGTTTCTCCACGGTTCCCAGCCCAGGGACCCCACAGCCCAGAAACCCCTTTGGAGTTGCAGTTAAACTCCAAATCAGAAGAGGTCTGATATTTCCATCTAGAGACGTTCACAATGGGTGTCATGAGAAATGAGAGACCAAGTCTACTGGTACGTCAGACCCAGTCACACACCACCCCCTACAATGTATTAATACCTTCAGCCATTCCATGCACCCTAAATAACTCCCCAGTCCTTCCATCCTCTCTTAAAACTCTGCCATCACCCTGGCCTCCCTTCACAGTGTGGTATTTTAGAACCGTGGTCTCAAACGTGGTCAGCCAATGCAGGAGGCGCAACAGTTGCGGGTTCGATCTCTGGATTGGGAAGATCCCTTGGGTAAGGAAATGGCAACCCACTCCTGTATTCTTGCCTGGAGAACCCTTTGGACAGAGGAGCCTGGTTGGCTACAGTCCATGGGGTCGAAAAGAGTCGGACACAACTGAGCACACACACACACGCACCCACTGGAAGTTTCCTAAGTTTTACTTTGCATGTAACATTTTTATGTGAATACCATTTATAAATAAATTCATAAAGGTCCATGAGAAGAATTAACTCCACCCTTTATTTCCAGCCAGCTCCCCTGGTATCTCTCTGTCCCCTTCTTTCTCTCCTGACCCTCCTTCCCTGAAGCCAGAGTGACCTTTCAACCTTGTAGCTTTAACCAGGAGCTCTTCTGAGCTGGGTGGGTTTGGGCACTTGAACCTCCACAAAGTTCAAAATTGATCTATCTCATCCTGTTCAACAAAGCTCATCCATCAGCAGATCCAGTCAAGGCTGTCTCTCAACGATCTCTCTGGTTACTGTCTAAATTGCTCTTGTAACCTTTCTGTTTTCCCTGATTACACTGTACACAGAAATTCAAATTTTAACCTGTCACGGGTAGACCAGCTGCTCCAAAAGTGGATGGCTGTAAGGTGGTCAGTGAGCAAAGGTTCACAATAGACATTTGGGCCAAGAAGATGGACAAATGGCCAATTAGCTCATGTAAAGATGTTTGCTATCACTAGCCATCAAGGAAATTAAAATCAAAACCACAATGGGATACTTGCTTCATACCTATTGGGGTGGCTATAATCAAATTTAGGGAACTCCCTAAGCCATGGTTTCTCCAGTGGTCATGTATGGATGTGAGAGTTGGACTATAAAGAAAACTGAGTGCCGAAGAATTGATGGTTTTGAACTATAGTGTTCAAAACTGTGGTGTTCTCTTCTCTTGAGAGTCCCTTGGATTATAAGGAGATCCAACCAGTCCATCCTAAAGGAGATCAGTCCTGGGTGTTCATCGGAAGGACTGATGTTGAAGCTGAAACTCCAATACTTTGGCCACCTCATGCCAAGAGTTGACTCACTGGAAAAGACCCTGATGCCGGGAGGGATTGGGGGCAGGAGGAGAAGGGGACGACAGAGAATGAGATGGTTGGATGGCATCACTGACTCGATGGACATGGGTTTGGGTAAACTCCTGGAGTTGGTGGTGGACAGGGAGGCCTGGTGTGCTGCAGTTCATGGGGTTGCAAAGAGTCAGACACAACTGAGCAACTGCACTAACTGAGGGAACTCCTTGGTGGTCCAGGGGTTAGGAATCTGTGCTTCCATGGCAGGGGGCACAGGCTCCACCCCTGGAGGAACTAAGGTCCTGCAAGCTGTGCTTTGTGGCAGAAAAAGACGGCTTTAAACAGGTATTGGTAAGGATGTAGAGAAATTGGAATCCTGGTAAAATGCTGGTGGGGATGTAAAGTAGAGGAGGTATTTTGGACGACAGTGGCAGCCCCTTGAAAGGTTATGGATGGGATCACTGATCCAGGTTTTCCACTCCTAGAGAATGAAACCTAACTTTTTACAAAAACCTGTACCTAAATGTTCATAGCAGCATTGTCCATAATAGCCAAAAAGTGAAAACCTGAAATGTCCCTCAACTTATGAGCAGATAAACAAAGCATGGTCTATCCATACAGTGAAATATATTTATCCACAAAGAGAAACTGAGTGTTGAGACATATTAGAATAGGGGCTTCCCTGGTGGCTCAATGGAAAAGAATCCACCTGCGATTTTCCACCCGTGGGAAATGCAGGTTTGATTCCTGGGTCGGAAAGATCCCCTGGGGAAAGAAATGGCAACCCACTGCAGTATTCTTGCCGGAAAATCCCATGTTACATGCAATAACATGTTACAACACAGATGAACTTGAAAAATGAAGATAAGTAAAAGAAGCTGACCGCCAAAGGCTGTATGTGACTCAGGACTGGACATCTACAGAGACAAAAGGTAGGTCGGTGTGCTGCCCAGGGCCCAGCAGAGCTGAAAGAAAGGGACAGTGACCACCAGTGAGCCCAGAACTTCTTTCTGGAGAGAACATCCTAAAATCCACTGTGATGGGACTTCCCTGGCGGCCAAGTGGCTAACACTCCGAGCTCACGGTGCAGGAGGCCTGGGTGTGATCCCTGGTTGGGTAACTAGATCCCAGTGCAGCAACTAAAGCTCCCACGTGCCGCAACTAAGCCCCTGCACAGCCAGGCAAACAAATTAAAAGTAATTAAATACCATAACATTCACTGTGGGGGGGACTGTACGACTCTGTGAATATTCTGGATGAACTGTAGAGTCTGTGAAGGACCTCTCAGTAAAGCTAAACAAAGGTGAAATCCTACGTGTCCAGCTTTGCTCTGAACGCACCAGAGTTCCCTTCAGCTGGGTGTAGGCTGGCATTAGGCACCACAAAGTGAGATATCCACACACAACTGTTAATCTGCATGCTGGGACCCCCAAGAGACCCTCGAGATGGGAAGTGGGACCCAAGAGGGCAGGACACTCACCCCCAGAAAATGAAGAGGGTGGGGGGAAGGAAATTAGTAAGGGTGAAAATTAGGGACGCACTCCACAAAATGGATGGCTGGCATTTTGTCTTTTTATGGTCTGGAAAGAGGTTTCCAGAACACTGGTTGGGTTGTGTTCTTTCTGAGAAAGTCAGTCCCTCCCCGGGTTGGATGGCAATGTATATATTGCTCAGATTCCAGTCCAGCATCCAGCTCATTAATCAGGGAAAAAATTCCGTGGTGGGTCGTTGAACTGGGGTTTTATCTGGCAACGGGGCCTGATGTTGATATTCAGACAACTTCTGGTGGACTGAGAGTCTCCAGTCAGAACGGCTTCTGCCATCTGAACCTCTTCGATTTGTTTCAGTTGGGCCCAGATCCTTCCTGTGGCTACAGATGCTGTCTTTTTTTTTTTTTTTAAGTTATTTTATTTATTTTAATTGGAGGCTAATTACTTTACAATATTGTGGCTGTTTTTGCCACACATCAACATGCATCGGCTGTGGGTACACATCCGCTCCACATCCTGAACCCACCCCATCCCTCTGAGATGTTCCAGAGCACCCGCTCTGAGTGCCCTGCTTCACGCTCGAACTTACACTGGTCATCTATTTCACATTCGGTAACATACATGTTTCAACACCATTCTCTCAAACCATCCCACCCTTGCCTTCTCCCACAGAGTCCAAAAGTCTGCCATGTACATCTGCGTCTCCTTTGCTGTGTCACATATGGGGCTGACGCTGTCTTGAGGGCCCTAGAGCGCTGCTGCCAGATTGCGATGGGCGCCACCTTGAACCTGAGTGTCCTACTAGCCGAGGGGGTGCACCACCTTTGTTTTCTTAAAAGAGGTGGGACCACTCAGTCATAAAAGGGAACACAACACTGCCATCTGAAGAGACATGGACGGACCTAGCGGCTGTCATCCAGGAGTAGGTCAGACCGAGGAAAAACAAACATCATATGATATCACTTGTATGTGGAACTGAGAAAAGTGGTACAGATGAACTCATCTGTAGAGCAGAAATAAGAGTCCCAGACATAGAGAACAAATGCACAGATGCCACGGTGGGGAAGCGGGGGTGGGATGAGCTGGGAGACTGGACTGACACGTGTCCACTACCCACGCTGCGCATAAACAGGTAACTAACGAGAGCCGACTGTAGACTCAGGGACCTCAACTCAGGGCTCTGTGGCGACCCAAATGGGAAGGAAGTCCAAAAGAGAGGGAGCGGACACCTGTGCACTTGTGGCTGATTCACTCTGCTGCGCAGCAGAGACCAACACAACACTGAAAAGCAACTAGAGTTCAATACAAATTAACTTTTACAAAAGGATTAAGGACTTAGCTCAATTTCTGGCACAGCCTTCAGAAATATGAGAGGTCTCAGTTGATATAAAACATTGTCTAAATCTGCCTATCTAATTCATATTTGACAGCTTCAGCAAGATCCTCTCTCTGTGGAGAATAGCATGCTGAGGTCTTTTACCACAAGCCAGAGTTTTTTATTTTGGATATTGGAAGGACTGGTGCAGAAGCTGAAGCTCCAATACTCTGGCCACCTGAGCTGAAGAGACGAGTCATTGGAAAAGACCCTGATAATGGGAAAGATTTGAGGGCAAGAGAAGGGAACGACAGAGGATAAGATGGTTGGATGGCATCACCAACTCAATGGACATGAGTTTGAGTAAACTCCGGGAGTTGGTGATGGACAGGGAAGCCTGCTGCGCTGCAGTCCATGGGGTCGCAAAGAGTCAGAGACGAGTTAGTGACTGGAAAACAGCACTAAACTAAAGTCAGACCTGTTTCTCCCAATCCATATAATTACAACCTAATTCACCTAAAATTTAAAAAAACAATGAGGTGGGATTGATTTTACTAATACATTGCGTGTAGCCCAATATATCAGAAATTCTACTGTTTCAACACGTTATTGATGTAAAAGTTGTTGATGAGATATTTTACATCCTTTCATTCGTACCAAGTGGAGAAGGCAATGGCAACCCACTCCAGTATTCTTGTCTGGAAGACTCCATGGACAGAGGAGCCTGGCGTGCTGCAGTCTGTGGGGTCTTAAAGAGTCAGACACGACTGAACGTGCACATTCGTACCAAGTGAAATCTGCCGTGTGGCACATCTTAATCCAGCCCAGCCATGTCTGCAATGCTTAACAGCCACAAGTACCCAGTGGCTGTTCTCCTGAGCAGTCTGGCCTGAGAGCTCGGTCTGAGCAGGGAAAGCAGTTTGGAGCAGAGGACAGGACTCCTGGCTTTTGATTCAGAGTCATGGCAAGAAAACTGAAGAGAGTATTTTTGAAGCAACAGGATGAAGGAGGGTTTACTAAACGTGGTCAAAAGTCAATGAGTACAAAACAGTAACAAACCTGTAAAGCTAACGCCACAAGAATTGGAAAACGTAAGTACGAGGGGAACTTCCACTGGACCTGAGGCTGAAATGGCCAACCCAGGGCAAATACGTAGAAACAGAGGCCACAGCAAAGGGCTTTATTTCACCAGTACATGAAGAGTCACATCAGAGAAAAAGCTGAACACCGAAAGCAGAAAAGTGAGCAAAGGAAGTGAGTCGACTATTGACAGGAGAAGGTTCACATGTGCAGTAAGCACAATAAAGACACGGCGTCAAAGTTCTGAATCAAGACAGACACCGGCACACAAGGGCTTGGGGAAGGTGACATTTCGAAGTGGCACAGTTGAGAAAAAAGGTCAGGAAGGTCCCAAGGAAAGGGACGTTCTCAAATGCTGGTGGCTGAGCGCGTATTTGGTCACAGGTACCATAGCCTAAAATGTGTGTGTGCCTTGTTATTTACGGCAGCTAGGATGTGGAAGCAACCTAGATGGCCAGTGACAGATGAGTGGGTAAAGAAGTTGCAGTGCATATACATGATGGAATATTGCTCAGCCATAAAAAGGAAGGCTTCTGACTCGGTTCTGGCGAGGTGGATGAGCCTAGAGCCTGTTATACAGACTGAAGGAGGTCAGGAAGAGAGAAAGACAAATATCGTATATCAGCGCTGTACATAGAGTCTAGAAAGACGGCACCGACGAACCTATCTGTCGGGCAGCAGTGGAGACGCAGACGCAGAGGACAGACTTGAGGGCACAGCAGGCGGGAAAGGAGATGGCGGGACACATTGAGAGAGCAGTATTGAAACACTGACATTACCATATGTAAAATAAGACAGTCTGTGGAAATCTGCTGGATGACACAGGGAGCTCAAACCCTGTGCTCTGGGACGACCCAGATGGGTGGGATGGGGTGGGAGGCGGGAGGGAGGTTCAAGAGGGAGGGGCCATATGTAAACCCATGGCTGATTCACGTTGACGTACGGCAGAGACCAACACAGTTTAGCAAAGCAATTCTCCTTCAATTAAAAATACATTTATAAATACATAAGTGTATGTGCTTTGATCTGGCAAGTCCGTTTCTGGGAATCTAAAGTCTATGAGCAGTCACAATATTGAGAAATCTACAGAGTGGTTGTCACCTCTTTGGGACGGCAAGAAGTTGGCGACAAGTGTATACAACGCATGCACATGGTCATTGTGTGAAATGAACTCTTTCTGCCTAAAAGATCTCGTCTCTTGAGGAACGTCAGGTGTCATAATACGTTCAATGAAAAGGCAGGATAAATATATGAGTAGACTTCTCAATGCCAATTTTGAAGAAAAAAAAATCCATCCGTTCCTGTACTCACCCATATCTGATACATGCAAACCAAGGCTCTATGACACTTTGCACCAGATGCTGGGAACATTTTGAAGGACGAACACAAGGCAGGTCCTTGCATATGGAGCTGCCAAGAGAAAACGAAGAAAACACAGCCTCAGAGAGAAATCCAGCACCATCTAAAAACAGAATGCTTCCCTCTGTGTCTACCTGAGCTGGAGAAATTCTCCGGCACGTGGATAAGGCAGCCACAGACCGCTCCCTGCAACCTCGGTTCATTCAGTAAACACCTGCACGGGGCACAGTGTGAGATACTCGGAGGGACTGTGACACCAAGGGCAAAAACTAAAATCAGGGAGGGGAGCAGCCCCAGTGCCCACCACGAGGAGAAGGAGTAAACGAATGATGATGTCGTCACACGGCAACTCCCACATGCGGCCAACGCCACCCGAGCGGACAGGGACAAGTCTCAAGAATAGGATGCCAACCAAAGGCAGCAAGCTGTAGCCTGAGGAGAGGTCCCAGACATCACCCCCGGGACCCCACGGGCGTGACGCCCACAGGCGGTTACTGCTGTGTCCCGGCTTGTCACCCCCGGGACCCCACGGGCGTGACGCCCACAGGCAGTCACTGCTGTGTCCCACGCGTCACTCCCAGGACCCCACGGGCGTGACGCCCACAGGCGGTCACTGCTGTGTCCCGGCTTGTCACCCCCAGGATCCCACGGGCGTGACGCCCACAGGCGGTCACTGCTGTGTCCCACGCATCACCCCCAGGACCCCACAGGCGTGACGCCCACAGGTGGTCACTGCTCTGTCCCACGCGTCACTCCCGGGACCCCACGGGCGTGACGCCCACAGGCGGTCACTGCTGTGTCCCACGCGTCACCCCTGGGACCCCACGGGAGTGACGCCCACAGGTGGTCTCTGCTGTGTCCCAGCTTGTCACCCCTGGGACCCCACAGGCGTGACGCCCACAGGTGGTCACTGCTGTGTCCCGGCTTGTCACCCCCAGGACCCCACGGGCGTGACGCCCACAGGTGGTCACTGCTGTGTCCCGGCTTGTCACCCCCAGGACCCCACGGGCATGACACCCACAGGCGGTCACTGCTGTGTCCCACACGTCACCCCTGGGACCCCACGGGTGTGATGCCCACAGGTGGTCACTGCTGTGTCCCACGCGTCACCCCCGGGACCCCACGGGTGTGACGCCCACAGGCGAACACTGCTGTGTCCCGGCTTGTCACCCCCAGGACCCCACGGGCGTGACGCCCACAGGCGGTCACTGCTGTGTCTTGGCTTGTCACCCCCAGGACCCCACGGGTGTGACGCCCACAGGCGGTCACTGCTGTGTCCCGGCTTGTCACCCCCAGGACCCCACGGGCGTGACGCCCACAGGCGGTCACTGCTGTATCCCGGCTTGTCACCCCCAGGACCCCACGGGCGTGACGCCCACAGGCGATCACTGCTGTGTCCCGGCTTGTCACCCCCAGGACCCCACGGGCGTGACGCCCACAGGTGTGTGTCCCACGCGTCACCCCCGGGACCCCATGGGTGTGACGCCCACAGGTGGTCACTGCTGTGTCCCACGCGCCACCCCCGGGACCCCACGGGTGTGGCGCCCACAGGCAGTCACTGTTACGTCACTGTTGTGTCATGGCTTGGTTTAATTTTCTTCACCGCTCTACTGTCATCTGGGGCTTCCCAGGGGCCTTAGCGGTAAAGAACCCACTGGCCAATGCAGCAGACACAAGAGCCGGGGTTTGATCCCGGGGCTGGGAAGATCCCCTGGAGGAGGAAATGGCAATCCACCTCAGTGTTCCTGCCTGGAGAATCCCACGGACAGAGCAGCCTGGCGGGCTGCAGTCCCTGGGGCCGCAGAGAGTCGGACACGCCTGCAGCGGCTGAGCACACACCACCCTTCCTTCCCCCTTCCCATCTCTCTGTCACCCTCGGATGAGCTCTGGTAACTGGGAGGACTAAACGAGCTGCCCGAGACTCCAGCGCTTGTCCCCCCCAGAAGGAGGGCTCTCTGTGCATGCAGACGGAAAAGACAGGCTTATGGGGGGGTGGGCTGGGCGGCTTGTTCTTCAAAAACGTGTAGGTGATGCCCCACGACGTGCCCAGATGTTGCTTTGAACCTGCAGGTATTCGTTTTTGAGGGGCTTGGAAAACTCCAGTCTCAGAAGCTTCTCCCTCAGCCCCCCACCCCGACCTTGGAGCTGTTCCCACGCCAACAACCTGAGCCTGAGTCTCTCACCTGCTGCAGGCAGACCGTGAAACACCCCAATGTGGAGAGCGGAGACCTTCTGGGACAGGCTGCAGCCTACTGAACCCCAACAGGAGTATGTGCCACCATCCCACGTTCGGAATCGACTTCACATGAAACCAGGTCTCCACATCCCCGTTTACAGCTTCTTGATGGCTGGAGGCACCATCCACACGGAGACCATGGTGACCTAGGGAATCTGACGTCGCTGAGGTTAAGACAGGAAGTGAACAGTGGGGATGAGACCCGTGGCTGAACCGTGCGTGAACGCCCTGCAGTTTCCACGCCGTTACATCTGGGTGGGGCCTGCAAACCTGCATTTCTAACCTGCTCCCCTGGGATGCTTCAAACGGGCCACAGCTGACATTTCCAGAATGACTGGCCTTAACCTGGTGGCTCAGCGGTAAAGATTCTGCCTGCAATACAGGAGACCTGAATTCGATCCCTGGGTCAGGAAGATCCCCCTGGAGAAGGGAATGGCAACCCACTCTAGTATTCTGAAGAACTCCATGGACAGAGGAATCTGTTGAGCTACAGCCCATGGGGTCACAAAAGATCTGGAGAGAAAGTAACTTCTCCCTGGAGGAGGAAATAGAAACCCACTCCAGAGTTCTTGCTTGGGAAATCCCATGGACAGAGGAGCCTGGCAGGCTACTGTCCACGGGATCGCCAAGAGTCGGACGCGACTGAGCGAACCCGCCGAGCTCACCTCTGTGGGCCTCACTGCTTGCTGTGGTCCACAGACCAGCAGCACAGGCGTCCCCTGGGGGGCTTTGTACAAATGTAGGATCTCAGACCCCCACCCCAGACCTTCCGTTATGGATGGAGTTGTATCCTCCAAAATTCATGTGTTGAAGGAGGTGATTTTACTAATAAGTTTTTTTTTTTCATTTATGACATTTTAACGAGTGTTTATTTTATTCCCTCTCTCTCTCCTCTCCCCACACCACGTCATCCTCTCCCCAGCTCTGCTCAGCCTACGTCCGCACGTCTCCACCGCAGAACAGACCTCTCTCTTGAATTCCACTGCATTCCACACTGTTCGTGTGACTGGATGGAATTCCATCTCCACAGACGTCAAAAGCCCCATCTCTGTGGACAGTGAAAGGAGCCCTCTCGAGGCCGTGTCTCCACTCACGCCATGGAGGACTCTCCTGTCCTCTATTTCTCCTCTCCCCGTCTCACCGAGACGTCTCTGACACCCAGCAGTAGGCGTGGCGCCTGCAGTGCCACGGCCTGACCCACAAATGCCGTGAGGCGCTTATCACAGTCGGTTGAGTGAACTTCCATCGTCTCATTAGCTGCAGGATAGAAAAAAAAAACACAGCGTTTTTATCTTGTGATGAGAACATTTAGGACTTCTTTAAAGTGAATTCTACCGATTTATCTGTTTGGCCCTGCCACCTGGCTTATGGGATCTTAGTTCCCCGACCAGGGATTGAACCCACGTCCGAGGCAGTGAAGGCACAGAGTCCCAGCCACTGGACCGTCAGGGAGTTCCCAGGATTCACTCCTCTTAACGTTCACACGTAACACACAGCGCTGTTACCAATATTGACCACGCTGTACAGTAAACCCCCAGAACTCATTTATCTTATAGTCGAAAGTTTGTTTCTGCTTTTTGACCCCCTTCATCCAATCATCCCTCTCCACTCCCCACCTCAGGTAACCGTGAGTCTGACCTCCTTTTCCTTTTTTTTTTTTTAATTAATTTATTTTTTATTGAAGGATAATTGCTTTACAGAATTTTCCTGTTTTCTGTCAAACCTCAACATGAATCAGCCGTAAGTATACATACATCCCCTCCCTTCCTTTTTTTTAAATAAAGTTTTTCAAAGTTATCATTTATTTACTTATCTATTTGGCTGTCCTGGGTCTTAGCTGGGGCATGTGAACTCTTAGCAGTGACACACGGGATCTAGTTCCCTGACCAGGGTTTGAACCCAGGCCTCCTGCAGAGGGAGTGGGGAGTCTTAACCACTGGACCACCAGGGAAAACTCCCTGATCTCTTTTTGTGTGAAGCTATCCTTTACTTTCTTCGTTTCTCTGATTTTTTTTTAAAATTTATTTGTTTAATGGAAGGATAATTGCTTTACAATATTGTTTTGGTTTCTGCAACACATCAACACGTGCCTCTGATCTTCTAACCGCTGGATGAGGTCAATGAATGGGCTTCTCTCCTCTGCACCTAGAATGGTTTTAGGCAAACAGCATCCTGGGGATAGTTGAGAAATAGAGGGTGTAACACCATTGTCAGAGTCGTATGGTTCACACGAGGAACTCGGCAAAGAGAGGCTATGTCTAGGCCAGCATTTCTCAAACTTGAGGGTCATGAGAACCCCTAGAAGGGCCAGTTTGTGCTCAGAGTGGTGGCTCCCACCCCCGTAATTTCTGAACCAATAGGTCTGGGATATGGTCAGAGAACGTGCATTTCTAACAAGCTCTTGGCTGGCCTAGGGAACACACTTTGAGGACCACAGGTTTAGAGTAGCAGAGGATGGAAAGAATCTGAAAGGAGATGGGTCACTGAGGCATGACTGTGAGTCAGGCCTGGGGCAGACACCCATGCCTACAGCCTTTAGTGAGCATGCATAAGGGGGAAGCTGGCTTAGAGACCTGTGCCACACACAGACATACCCAGCTGCTGGAGACTTCATTTTTTACAGCAGCTCGGGTTCACACAAAAGTTGAGCAGAAAGCATGAAGCCTTCCCCCAGCCCTGGCCCCAGGTGCACTAGAGCCCAGTACTGAGACCCCGTCCCCCCAGCCCCGGGTGGGGCATCTGTCTCCACCGGTGAACAGAGAGGGGACAGTCACCATCAGCCAAGGTCCTTGGGCTCCACTGTGGTGCATTCACTGTGCTGTATTGATACATTATATGTTGCTGTTGTTTAGTAGCTAAGTCGTGTCCAGCTCATTGTGACCCCAGGGACTGCAGAACACCAGGCTCCCCTGTCCTTCACCATCTCCCGGAATTTGCTCAAAATCGTGTCCACTGAGTCGGTGATGCCATCCAGCCATCTCATCCTCTGTTGTCCCCTTCTCCTCCTGCCTTCAATCTTTCCCAGCATCAGGGTCTTTTCCAGTGAGTCAGCCCTTTGAATGAGGTGGCCAAAGTCTTGGAGCTTCAGCTTCAGCATCGGTCCTTCCAATAAATATTCAGGGTTGATTTCTTTTAGAATGGACTGGTTTGATCTCCTTGCTATCCAGGAGACTCTCAAGAGTCTTCTCCAGCACCACCAGAATTATTTGGTGCTCAGCCTTCTTTATGGTCCAATTTTCACATTCACACATGACTACCAGAAAAACCATAGCTCTGACTATATGCACCTTTGTTGGCAAAGTGATGTCTCTGCTTCTTCATACACTGTCTAGGTTTGTCATAGCTTTTCTTCCAAGGAGCAAGCAACTTTTAATTTCATGGCTGCAGTCACTATCTGCAGTGATTTTGAAACCCAAGAAAATAAAGTTTGTCACTGTTTACATGTCACAGTGTATATGTGTCGATCCCAATTTCCCAACTTATCCCACTCCCCTTTTTTCCCTTTGGGCTTCCATGGAGGCTCAGATGGTAAGAATCTGCCTGCAATGCAACAGTCCCTGGTTTGATTCTTGGGTTGGGAAGATCCCGAAGAGCAGGAAATGCCAACCCAGTCCAGGATTCTTTCCTGGGAAACCCCATGGATAGAGGAGCCTGGAGGGCTACAGTCCATGGGGTCACAAAGAGTAGATGTCAACTGAGCGACACACACACACACACAGCCTTTCCCCCATGATATCCACGTGTGTTCTCTATGTCTGCTTTGCAAATGGGTTCATCTGTCATATTTTTATCTAGATTTTTGACAAAGGTGCCAAAGCACTCCAGTGGAGGACAAGTAGCTTTTCAATGAGTGGCGTGGAAGGAATTATACATCCAGAAGCAGAAGAAATTAACTTTGATCCAAATTTCACATGAGGTGGCAGATAAAGGAGACTACGTGAAAGGCAGAACTGCACACATCTAGATACACACACAGACACACACACACCCCCACGTGTAACACACACAGACACATATACACCCCACGTGTAACACACACACACCCCACGTGTAACACAGACACATACACACCCCACGTGTAAAACAGTGAGACACATACACACCCCTGTGTGTAACACACAGACACACCCCCACGTGTAACACACACAGACACATACACACCTCCATGTGTAACACACACAGACACATATACACCCCTATGTGCAACACACACATTGAGACACACGCACACACCCATGTGTAACACACACACATACACACCCCCACGTGTAACACACACAGCGGGTGGAAGCTGTGACAAAGCACAGGGAGCTCAGTGCAGGCAGGGCTGTGATGACCCAGAGGGTGGGATGGGGGTGGTCGGGCGGCTCAAGAGTGAGCAGATGTACATCCATAGACACGTTCATGCTGACGTACAGTAGAAGCCAACACAGCATCGTGAAGCAACTGCAGTCCAATTAAACATTTTTAGAAAGATAAAGGCAGAGAAGGCAATGGCACCCCACTCCAGTACTCTTGCCTGGAAAATCCCATGGACAGAGGAGCCTGGTAAGCTGCAGTCCATGTGGTCGCTAAGAGTCAGACACTACTGAGCGACTTCACTTTCACTTTTCACTTTCATGTATTGGAGAAGGAAATGGCAACCCACTCCAGTATTCTTGCCTGGAGAATCCCAGGGACTGGGGAGCCTGGTGGGCTGCCGTCTATGGGGTCGCACAGAGTTGGACACGACTGAAGCAACTTAGGAGCAGCAGAAGCAGCAGAAAGATAAAGCAGTAGGGCCACTCTGAAGCAAAAATTAATTAACTTAAAACCTGGAACTCTGTTCAATGTAATGTGGCAGCCTGGATGGGAGGGAAGTTCAGGGGTGAATGGATATATGTATGTATATGGCTGAGTCCCTTTGCTGTTCACCAGAAACTATCACAACATGGTTATTAATCAGCTATACCCCAATACAAAATAAAAAGTTTCAAAAAATGTGTTAAGAGAGCTGAGCTTAAGTGTCCCTGCCACCATAAAATAAGATAATGAAATTTCAAAGGGAAGGGGGAGAAGCAGAGTCAAGTTCTTCTCTCTCAAAATTTTCTTTTTCTTTTTTTTGGTCATGCCATGTTGCTCATGGGATCTTAGTTCCTGACCAGGGATTGAACCTGGGCCTCAGTCACTGAAAGTGCCAAGTCCTAACCACTGGCCTGCCAGGGAAGTACCCTAGAGTCATATTTTGAAGCAGATTTCATGACATGAGAAAATGCTGAGGTATTAACTAACAGAGATGTTAGGATGAAAGGAAACCAACCTTGAATAGTCACTGGAAGGACTGATGCTGATGCTGAAGCTCCAATACGTTGATAACCTGATGTGAAGATCTGACTCACTGGAAAAGACTGATGCTGGGAAAGACTGAGGGCAGGAGGAGAAGAGGGCGGCAGAGGACGGGATGGTCGGGTGGCATCACCGACTTTTCAGTTCAGTCGCTCAGTCGTGTACGACTCTCTGCGACCCTATGGAGCGCAGCACGCCAGGCCTCCCTGTCCATCACCAACTCCTGGAGTCCACCCAAACTCACGTCCATTGAGGCGGTGATGCCATCCAAGCATCTCATCCTCTGTCGTCCCCTTCTCCTCCTGCCCTCAATCTTTCCCAGCATCAGGGTCTTTTTCAACGAGTCAGCTCTTCCCATCAGGTGGCCAAAGGATTGGAGTTTCAGCTTCAGCATCAGTCCTTGTGTCAGGCGAGTGTATGCTCATGTTTTTTTCTTCCTCCTGGGCCTGCAAATTGGGCTTAGCCAGGAGTGCTGTTGTACCTGACGTCCTCACTCCAGTCCGCAGACCTTCCTTTGGCCTTCCTTTGTTGTATTTTCACAGGCTTTTCCCTTCCTTGTCTTTTAGCCATTGCCATTTTGGACTCCTGTTTTCTATTCTAACTACCTAACACTTCCAATGAATATTCAGGACTGATTTCCTTTAGGATGGACTGGTTGGATCTCCTTGCAGTCCAAGGGACTCTCAAGAGTCTTCTCTAACACCACAGTTCAAAAGCATCAATTCTTTGGTGCTCAGCGTTTTTTATGGTCCAACTCTCACGTTCATACATGACTACTGGAAAAACCATAGCTTTGAATAGATGGACCTTTGTTGGCAAAGTAATGTCTCTGCTTTTGAATATGCTGCCTAGGTTGGTCATAGCTTTTTTTCCCAGGAGCAAGCATCTTTCAATTTCACGGCTACAGTCACCATCACTGACTCAATGGACATGAAATTTGACTGAGCAGGAGATAGTCAAAGACAGGGGAGCCTGGCATGGTGCAGTCATGGAGTCCCAAAGAGCTGGACATGACTTAGCGACTGAACCAACAAATGTCAATTTTTCTGTAAAACTCCATGTGGAGATGCATAGAGAAAAATACTGGAAAAAAACTGCAGCTAGATATAACTGATGTTTTTCACTGGGCGGACTGATTATGGAGAAAATGTGGTCACTGACATCCAGAGCCCTGAATATATTCATTCTCTGTGACCAATTTTTGGAGACACACACACACACAGATAGAACTATTTAATGCCCCTTTCCCACTCTGAGACATAACAGGTCCCTACTCTGATGCTGGGAAAGGTTGGGGGCGGGAGGAGAAGGGGACGACGGAGAATGAGATGGCTGGATGGCATCACCGACTCTGTGGACATGAGTTTGAGTGAGCTCCGGGAGTTGGTGATGGACAGGGAGGCCTGGCGTGCTGTGATTCATGGGGTCGCGGAGAGTCGGACACGACTGAGCGACTGAACTGAACTGAACTGAACTGAGGAAAGCAGGACTGTATCTCAGCTTAGTTCACTTCGGTGGATTCCCTTTGCTCTGGAAGCAATGCCAGCGGTTGGTGGGCTCTCCTCCAGAAATTCTACGCAGGCGCAGGCGGGGCTGGAGAGGACAGTGGGGCTCCCCGAGGCTAAGATTCATTTGCATGGTGTTTTGACTCTCACCCGGCTGCCTTTAGAAACAATGCAATGCTTCCTTTGAATGTATGTGCATACGCTGATGCGTGTGTGAACACAAAGGAACAGAAGTGAAATTCTTCTCACTGAGCCAGCCACGATGGCCGTGCATTGTGTAATTTGGTTTAACCAAGCATATCCAGAACCAGATGGCTTTTGTGTATAAAAACCTGCCCTGTGTGCACACAAGCCCCCGTTTTGTTGCCACCAGGACCCAAGCAGGCCCCCATTCCATCAGGAAGAAAAAGAGGAGGCGGGGATTTCGCCCCAGAAAGCTCAGAGGACAGCTGAGGAAGAAGAACGTGAAAGAGTGGGGTCTGGAAGAGAGATGGCTGGCGTGAAATAGTTTCATGATTTGAAAACTCATGTCTTTGGAACAGAGGTCAACGTTGAGTCATTTCCAAGAAGTTCAATTGCTTCCTGCGAGGGAGGCAGAGTATGTGTTGTTTGGCTGAGCTGATGAGCCAGGGTGCGTCTCTGAACTGAAATAGAACGATGATTGGGCCAGGAAGCGACATCCACGCTCCTTCCTTTCCAGGACCACCAGGGGCTTTCCTGGTGGCTCAGACGGTAAAGAATCCACCTGCCAATGCAGGAGACGTGGGTTCGATCCCTGGGTCAGGAAGATCCCCTGGAGAAGGGAAAGGCAACCCCCTCCAGTATTCCTGCCTGGGGAATCCCATGGACAGAGAAGCCTGGTACGCTACAGTCCATGGGGTCGCAAAGAGTCAGACACGACTGAGGGACGAAACAATGACAACTCCCAACTGAGTGCAGATGTGGCGAACGCCTTCTGTAACACTGAGATCTGGGAGCCTTCGTAAGAACTAGAGTTTCTGGGTGTAGGAAGGAGGAACAGGGACTGAACAGGGGGAGGGCTCATTTCTGAGCCCAACTCAATACAGTGCAGGAGAGGGACTTCCCTGTGGCCCAGTGGTCAAGGCTCTGCGCTTTCACTGCAGAAGCGCAGGTCCCGTCCCTGACTGGGGAAGGTGCGGCCAAACACACACACACACACAGACTACAGGAGAATATGTTTCTGATTGAGAGGTGGGGGGAGAAATGCTTTGTTGAAGACAATCCAGGGCTTCCCTGGAGGTGTAGTGGTTAAGAACCTGCTTGCTAACGCAGGGGACACAGGTTCAATCCCTGATCCAGGAAGACGCCACATGCCGCGGAGTCGCGAAGCCCATCCGGGCGGCTGCTGAGCCTGTGAGCCTGCGCTCTGCAACAGGAGAGGCGACTGCAGGGAGAAGAATAGGTGCGCCCTACGCAGGAGCAGCGCCCACGCTCTGCACCTACAGAGAGCCCACATGCAACGGAGACCCAGCCCAGGCGAAACGGGACAGGAAGTGAGAAAGTTGCTCAGGTGTGTCTGACTCTTTGGGACCACAGTTCATGGGATTCTCCAGGCCAGAATACCGGAGTGGGTAGCCTTTCCCTTCTCCAAGGGATCCTCCCAACCCAGGGATCGAACCCAGGTCTCCTGCATTGCAGGTGGATTCTTTACTAGCTGAGCCACAAGGGAAGCCCAAGAATACTGGAGTGGGTAGCCTATCCCTTCAAAAATGAATAAATAAATCTGAAAAAAACACAAGCTGGAATCAAGATTGCTGGGAGAAATATCAATAACCTCAGATATGCAGATGACACCACCCTTACCGCAGAAAGCAAAGAGGAACTAAAGAGCCTCTTGATGAAACTGAAAGAGGAGAGTGAAAAAGTTGGCTTAAAGCTCAACATTCAGAAAACTAAGATCATGGCATCCAATCCTATCACTTCATGGCAAATAGATGGGGAAACAGTGGAAACAGTGGCAGCCTTTTTTGGCGGGGGCTTCAAAATCACTGCAGATGGTGACTGCAGCCGTGAAATTAGAAGACGCTTGCTCCTGGGAAGAAAAGCTATAACCAACCTAGACAGCATATTCAAAGCAGAGACATTACTTTGCCAACAAAGGTCCGCCTAGTCAAGGCTATGGTTTTTCCAATAGTCATGTGTGGATGTGAGAGTTGGACAATAAAGAAAGTTGAGCACTGAAGAATTGATGCTTTTGAACTGTGGTGTTGGAGAAGACTCTTGAGAGTCCCTTGGACTGCAAGAAGATCCAATCAGTCCATCCTAAAGGAGATCAGTCCTGGGTGTTCATTGGAAGGACTGATGTTGAAGCTGAAACTCCAATACTTTGGCCACCTGATATGAAGAGCTGACTCATTTGAAAAGACCCTGATGCTGGGAAAGATTGAAGGCAGGAGGAGAAGGGGATGACAGAGGATGAGATGGCTGGATGACATCACTGACTCAATGGACGTGAATTTTAGTAAACTCCGGGAGTTGGTGATGGACAGGGAGGCCTGGCGTGCTGTAGTCCATGGGGTTGCAAAGAGTCGGATATGACTGAGCAACTGAACTGAACTGAAAAAAAAAAAAGAACCCAGGCAATCCAAACATCAACAAACACAAAGAGAGTGCTTCGCCTGATCCCATCCATGAACACTGAGGCAAGAACATGAAAACCCCCATCACAGTAAACTTTAACAACTGATGAAATGAGCGCTCACACTTTAAGAAAGGCGAGACAAGAGAGACGCAGAGAGCCTATCCTCTGCCCTTTGGCCTCCTCCCGCCCCACTGCTGTGCTGTGCCTTGGCATTTTGTGTTGACCTCCTCTCCCCAAAGGCAGAAATACTTGCTCTACCATCAAGATCAACCTTCCTCCTTCTGAAGCTGGCTGTGCGGCTCCTCAGAAGATAACATTCCTTCCTCAGTCCTGGAAGGGATCAAGATGAGCCACCGCTTGCCCTGTACGTGCAGGCATCTCTGGGGAACTGTACTGTTGTTCAGCTACTCAATCATGTCTGACTCTTCGTGACCCCATGGACTGCAGCACGCCAGGCTCCTCTGTCCTTCACCATTTCCCGGAGTTTGCTCAAACTCATGTCCATCCATTTGGTGATGCCATCCAACCATCTTACCCTCTGCCATCCCCTACTCCTCCTGCCCTCAATCTTTCCAAGCATCAGGGTCTTTTCCAGTGGGTCGGCTTTTCACAGCAGGTGGCCAAAGTATTGGAGCTTCAGCTTCAGCATCAGTCCTTCCAATGAATATTCGGGGTTGGTTTCCATTAGGTTTGCTCTCCTTGCAGTCCAAGCGACTCTCAAGACTCTTCTCCAGCACCACAGATAGAAAGCATCAATTGTTCGGCCCTCAGTTTTATGGGCAAGGACAATAAATCTTTTCCCCTTAAAGATTAGTACACAACTGACTGGTCAGATGACCTGGAGAGAATCTGAGCTG
Source organism: Moschus berezovskii (assembly GCF_049115385.1). Taxonomy (NCBI): domain Eukaryota; kingdom Metazoa; phylum Chordata; class Mammalia; order Artiodactyla; family Moschidae; genus Moschus; species Moschus berezovskii. Next base: position 1,739,334 of record NC_142481.1, read on the forward strand.
CACCTAATAGAAGACTTTAATTCAAACATTTGCTCATGTCTCTGTTAGTGTTATGACATATGTTACTTGTGTTCTGCCTCCTTTATGAAGTGACTGTTCCTTCAGTTACCAAACATGTGACTGAGGCCCCCATAAAGTGAAGATGACTAGGTGACTTGGAACAAAGTATCAGATATACAGGTCTGTAAGATCCAGGATTGTAATATATCGTAACTCCAGAAACAGGAAGGAGCAGCAAGAGGGAACCTGCACCACGATAGACTAGCAGGACGGCTGGACCATAAAGAAGGCCGAGGGCCCAAGAAGTGATGCTTTTGAACTGTGCTACTGGAGAAGATGCTTGAGAGTCCCTTGGACTGCAAGGAGATCCAACCAGTCCATCCTAAAAGAAATTAACCCTGAAGGTCCGTTGGAAGGACTGATGCTAAAACCGAATCTCCAATACTTTGGCCACCTGATATGAAGGGCCGACTCACTGGAAAAGACCCTGATGCTGGGAAACACTGAAGGCAAAAGGAGAAGGGGGCAACAGAGGATGAGATGGTTGGGCAGCATGGTCAAATAGACAAGAATTTGAGCAAAGTCCAGGAGATAGCGAGGACAGGGGAAGCCGGCTATGTTGATGTTCCTGGGGTTGCAAAGAGTCAGACACGACTTAGCAACTGAATGACAATAGCATGCTGTATATGAAATCGCTAAGAGAGTAAATACTGAGAGTCCTCATCACAAGAGAAAATACATATTTTTCCACTGCTTTAATTTTGCATGTACATTAGATGATGGATGTTCACTAGACTTACTATGATCATCATTTAGTAATGTATCAGTCACATCACTATGCTCTACCCATACAGGCTATAGATCAGCTATCTCAATAAAGCTGGAAGACATAAAAAGTGGGGGGAAAACAGAAACTTAGACGCCAGAACCCAGATGAAACTTCACTGCTCCGATGGAGATGAACAACGACACTCAGTGCTGGCAGGAGTAGGGAGGGTAAATGGACCCTTTTAGACCAGGACAGCGGGAACAGGTACAGGTACAGGCATGTGCGGCCTTACAGGAGCCTTTCAGCAACATGTCTCAAAGCGTCAAGTGTCCAGGGGAGCCCTTGGGCTCGGCAACCCTGCTTTCGGGAATCTGGTCAACCTGAAAATCGGGAAGGTCTGCCTGTCTACAGGCGGCCACGCTGACACTGTAAATGACAGTAAGGCTGCAGAAGCAGGTGCGTGGAACGAACCCACGAGGTGTTGGCTGCCGTGACGGTACAGCGTCTCACAGTCAGGGCCAGGAGCCTCCTTTTAAAACATACAAATGGCATTTTACTGCCAGGGTTGGAAAATTGTAATTAACTCCCACTTTAATTCACTACTGAAAACTGTTATCTCTAAACTCTTCAACTAAGATATTTAATTCCCTACTGAAGTAGTAAGCCGCTTGAGAAAGGAAGCGGGGCGGGGCACAGTGCACGACCAGCTCTGACCAATCATCTTTCGTTCGTTCGTCCACTCACACATACTTTTGAAGGGCTCTGTGCAAGAGGAACACAACAGCCACAAATTCAAGCCCCACGTGAAACTCTGCGTCTTCTAGGGACTGCCTTCATACCAAAAAAAAAAGACATGTGAAATTTAGAATACAAAATATTGAACAAGGCATTAAAATTTTTTGCACTAACTTTTTGAAATCTATTAAGTGTTCTGCAATGAGAGTCCATCTGAAATTGAACCAAATTCTCTTTTTAAAAATCTTAGTGGAGTTGGAGTTATTTACAATGTTGTCTTAGTTTCAGGCGTATACCAGAGTGAATCAGGTATGTGTGCACATATACTCATTCCTTTTTAGGTTCTTCTCCTTCTTGGGTCATTACGGAGTACTGAGTGGCCTTCCCTGTGTTCCAGGGCCGGTCCTTATCAGCTACCTGTCTTATATATAGTAGTGTGTATGTGTCAGTCCCAAAGCCCCGATTTATCCCCTCCCCACCCTTGTCCCCTGGTAACTGCAAGTTTGTTTTCTACACCTGTGACTCTATTTCTGTTTTGTAAATAAATTCACCTGTACCATATTATTTTACAGTCCATATACAATAAATCTCATATATTTGAGACCAGATATATTTCAAGCTCTCCATGAGCTGAGGGTGGCCAGTGGCTACCATGTTTGATGCCCCATGCCTAGGGTGTGTTGAGGCACCTTTGAAGCCACCTGTGTGCACCTTTAGAGGCTGGAAAATTCCAGATTCTGCAGGTCTTTCTCCATCTCCACAGCCCCGCGCCTCTGCCGTGGCCCTGGCTCCAGTTTCCATGGCAACAGCTGCAGCGAGAAAGCTCTGGAGGGATGAACAGAGCAAAGCAGCTAAACCAATGCAGCCCGGCCAGGGGAAGGGTCCAGAGGGCACCCCCCGCCCCCCAGGCACAGCCTCTGTGCCTGGGACACAGCGTGAAAAAACAACAGCAGCATCAGGCAGGGTCTCTGCAGAAGGTGACAAAACCAGATTCTCCGGGGTCTCAGCACACAACCTCCCACCCCGACCCCCGCAAGCACCAGAGGTAACCAGCACTGTCTGCTTCAGCGTTCGCACATTCTTGCGTTTGTCCACGTAATGAAACTGGGCTGCGTCCTTCCTGTTTGCCACAGCAAACTCTGGGAGATAGTGAAGGACAGGTGAGCGTGGCATGCTGCGGTCCACAGGGTCGCCAAGAGTCAGACCCGACTGAGTGACTGAACCATGGAAAAAACCCTCATAACTGCTAGTCTCTCCTGCCTGCCTTTTGGAGAAGACAGGAGGGTATCTGCTTTCCCATACATGAAGAGTGATAAGGCCTACATATGAAAACGTGGCAGCAGGGAGACTCCATAGCTGTAGAAGCGACCATCAAACTATTCTGGGGTGGGCACAGCCATCAGCACCATCAGCCACTGCCGGCCCTGAGAGTCAACCCACCCAGACAGGGCCCCTGCCAGCAGGGTGCCATCTCCCACCACAGATCCGCTTCAGCAAGCAGGGTGACCCCTGCCCAGCCAAGGGCAAAAAGAGAAATCTGAATATGTTAAATATGTGTCTATATATTTTTTTAAAGTATAACAAAATTAGGAGATAGGGAATAGCATACTCACATTACTATATATTTTAATTTTTATATGTATATATATATGTGTAAACAGGGGGTCTTCCTCAGTGGTCCAGTGGCCGAGAATTTGCTTTCCAATGTAGGGGGCACAGGTTCCATCTTTGGTGGGGAACTCAGTCCCCACAGGCCACAGGGCAGACAAGCCCATGTGCCATGGCTACTGAGCCTGCAGGTCACACCTAGAGACTCCCACATGTGCAACAGAGAGCCTCGTGCTGCAAGGAAGACCACGTGCAGCCAAAAGTTAAAACCAAAGTACGCAAACAACAAGACCTACTGCATAGCACAGAGAACCATATGCAACATCTTATAGCCTGCAATGGAAAAGATCAGAAAATGTGTGTCTGTGTGTGTGTACATGTGTGTGTGCGTACGTGTGCGTATGTGTGCACATGCTCAGTTGTGTCCGACTCTTTGAGACCCCATGGACTGTAGCCTGCCAGGCTCCTCTGCGCATGGGATTCTCCAGGCCAGATACTAGGGTGGGTTGCCTTCTCCAGGGGCTCTTCCCCACCCAGGGATGGAACCCGAGTCTCCTGTGTCTCCTGCATTGGTAAGTGGATTCTTTACCACTGGGACCATACGCCTCCCCCCCGACTGCCAATTTAGTTGTTGAGGTATTCACCTGCAGGACCTCAAAAATGACCCTATTGGGACAGAGGGTGTTTGCAGAGGTAACCAGTTAAAATGAGGCCATAGGATGGACCCTAGTCCAGTACGACTGGAGTCCTTATGAGAAGAGATTCGGGGACAGATGGGGACGGCAGAGGGCTTCCCAGGTGGCACTAGTGGTAAAGAACCCGCCTGCCAATGTAGGGAGCCATAGGAGACGTGGGTTCAATCCCTGGGTCGGGAAGATCCCCTGGAGAAGGAAATGGCAACCTGTTCCAGTATTCTTGCCTGAGAAATCCATGGACAGAGGAGCCTGGTGGGCTACAGTCCATGGGGGTCACAAAGAGTCTGAGGTGACTTAGCACGTACACAGAATCCTTGCCCCACCGAGGGCAAAAGCCCCGACGAGTCTCCAGCGGAGATCTGCAGATAGACAGGCGCAGAGAGAGGGCCACGGGAAGAGACACAGAGATGACAGCCGTCAGTCAGCGGGAGGGGAGCCCCGTGGCCACCTTCCCACGTGACTTCAGGAGCCCGTCCTGCTGACACTTCTGTCTCGGCCTTGCAGCCTCCAGAGCCAGGAGATGAAACGCTTCTGATGCTTAAGACGCCTGGTCTGCGGCACTCTGTACGGCAGCCCGAGGAAACCCCCACGGCCACCATGAGAAGAATTTCAACAGCGCGCTGGGTAAACCTGCCCCCAGCGCGTCTGACCATCAGATCCGCTGCCCCGGCCACCAACTGTGTGAATTTCAGTCTCAGGAGTGAGGAGGGGCCACTCTGTCTTGGTTTCCGAAGGCTGCCGTGACACGTGACAGCTGACTGTTGTCATTCAGTCGCTCTGTCGCGTCTGACTCTCTGCCACCCTGTGGGCTGCAGCACGCCAGGCTTCCCTGTCCTTCACTGTCTGTTCAAACTCATGTCCATCGAGTCGGTGATGCCATCCAACCATCTCATCCTCTGTCGTCCCCTTCTCCTCCTGCCTTCGGTCCTTCCCAGCATCAGGGTCTTTTCCAGTGAGTCAGCTCCTTGCATTAGGTGGGCCACATATTGGAGCTTCAGCTTCAGTCCTCCTGCTATGAACCTGTCTCTTGGTTCAGGGCACCAGAAATGTGAGAAGAAATAAGGTTTGAGAGGCACAAAGTGGAAGCCACTTCTTGGAAAACTCTTCTAAACGTGAGAAATGTGAAGCCTGCAAGCGAAGATTCGATTATCACCAATGCCTGGCCACATACCAGTCACTCCCTGCCAGCCGTTCATCCCTCCTCAGGGCAGTGTCTGTGATGATACCATTTTGGCAAACTGTGGAATAGATTTTTAGCAGAATCTCTGCTTTGCTTGGGTCAGACTTGATGGACAAACAGCAAGTAAGACCGTTTGTGAAGATGTACAGATGATTGTCTGACGCATGTGGTCCCGACAAGATCTGGTGGTTCCAGTCAAAGTGTCACATACGAGTCCCTTGGACGCAGAGACGACACCCAAAGAAGGAAGCACTTCAGTAACCTAGTTCTTGTATGTGTTCATTCATCAGAAAGTGAAAGTGTTAGTCCCTCAGTCACGTCTGGCTCTTTGAGACCCCGTGGACTGTAGCCCGCCAGGCTCCTCCGTTCATGGGATTCTCCAGGCCAGAATACTGGAGTGGGTTGCCATTCCCTTCTCCAGGGGATCTTCCCAGCCCAGGGATCGAACCTGGGTCTCCCTCATTGCAGGCAGATTCTTTACCATCTGAGCCACAGGGAAGCCGTCCTTCATCAGTCCGTCCATCAATCACGCTAGTGAAACAGTGATCTGATCGCACCGTTTTTCACCACGACCCTGCACAACATGATGACAATTTGAAAAAGCATTTGAACTGCCCTTGGGTATGATGATTTAGCTTCAGATCAGATTTACATTTTTTTTTCTTCCAGGATTATCAATCACATCAGAATTCAAATATGCCAGAGATTGAAACATGCCCGTGGAAGCCAAGTTTCAGTCTGAAAGAAAGAAAGTCTGGCAGGGCCTTCCACATTTGAAGATAACTGAAAATGCTGTTAGACAAAAGTCGTAATGAAAAGAAACAGAGCTATGACAGCCAAAAAGATAGAAGTCATGAAAACAATTGCAGAAGATTTTTTTTCCCCCTCATTACAAGAACCCAGAACGCTTCCAAACAGGAAATTAAAAGCAGAAGGAAACATGGACATGAGAGCAAAGACAAACCACAATTTCTGGGTCACCAAGAAATGGGCCAGGAGGTCAGCAAGAGCTTCGTTTCCATAAACTTATGCTGATTTTATGGGAGATATGATGATGATAACCAATGCCACAAACACCCAGAGGATCATAAGCGATTGTATGAACAACTGTACACCCACAAACTGTGCAGCCCAGAAGGAATGGAAGAATCCCCAGAAACAGACAATTTACCAAGACCGACCCAGGAAGAGGTAGACATGTGACTACCAGAAGCAGAGTGGGAAGGAGGAGGAATTAGAGGCAGGGGGTCAAAAGGGATGGACCTCCAGTCATAGCTCTGTGGAAGGGACATGATTCAACGGACATGAACCTAAGCAAACTCCGGGGTACACTGGAACACAGAGGAGCCTGGTGTGCTGCAGTCCGGAGGGTCACAAAGAGTGGGACACGACTGAACGACTGAACAACAGTATGTGGAACGCACATGATACACAAGATGACTGCTGGAGCAGGTTGCCAGGCCCGCCTGCAGGGATCCTCCCAAGCCAGGGATGGCACCCAGGGCTCCCACATTGCAGGCGGATTCTTCACCATCGGAGCCACCAGGGAAGCCCAAGAACACTGGAGTGGGCAGCCTATCCCTTCTCCAGGGGATCTTCCTGACCCAGGAACCGAACCAGGGTCTCCTGCAATGCAGGTAGAATTTTTACCAGCTGAGCCACCGGGGAAGCCCATAGCTAACAGTATTATATGACAGTATTATATATAGGAGAGTTCTTAAGAAAGGAATCCTAAGAATTCTAAACATAAGGTGAAGGTTTCTTCTTTATTCTTTTCTCCTTTTCTTTCTCATATATCTGTAAGGAGGCAGTGGTCAGCTGACCGCCTGTGATAATCATTTCACAACAGATGGAAAGCGAACCATCACGCTGTCCCCCTTAGACAGTGATGTATGTCAGTCATTTCTCAATAAAACCTAAAAAAATTAAGCTAGGAAAAAACATGCTGATTTTAGTCAGGAGTTTGAGCTTTCATCATGAACTGTTGCAATGAGCCATCTTCCACTGAACACAGTTGTCTTCCCCTCAAAGTGTGATCTTAGTAATATTTACAAAGAATCCACTGATTATGCCATGACAATACGTAGCTCATCTTGAGATCCAGCCTCGTTATTTCGAACACTAATGTTTGCACATCACTGTTTTGTTTGTATACAGTTTTCAACCAGAACAGCATTCCTTCCACCAAACAGGTTTTCAAAGGAGGAAAATATACCTCAAGCTATGCAACACGGCAAAGACTTGACGCAGAGCACAGAAGGCCGTGTTGACTCAGATGATACATTATTCAAATACAAATGCACTGGGCCAGACAAGAAGGAATATTTACTCTTTGAATAACTCTTTAAATAAATTTCATGGGACTTGTCATCATACTCATCTTGGGCACTTAGGAGGAGGAAAAAAAATCAAAGTGAGAAAACAAATGTGCCTTACTTAAACAGAATTGTATATAAAGAATTAATTTAAATAATGGGGGAAGTGTTTACTAAACCAAGTGGCAAATCAGACTCTCCACACCAGGTGCCAAGTGGGACGCCGAGTCTACAATTCTGCTCCAAACACTGTGGGGACTGTCCAGATGTGGCCCACCTTGGGCTTCTCGCCCTGGGGCACTCTGTGAGACAGTGGGCCTGGGAGCTGTGCTGCCTGCCACACACTGTCTCTCGGAGAGGCTACTCAAGAGAGGAAAACAAGTTCTGAGTGGCTGTCATCCACCGTGGACAACATTCTTGCAGCTGTTTGGGAATTTGAAAGCGAAAAAGCAGTCACTTTGTTTCAAAAACACTGATAAATCCGTGTATCTGTAGGAATGTGTCTTATGCCACTCATTCCCTTGATCTTGGCAGAGAAACAGGCGCCTTTGCAGGGTCTGAGGTTGCTGAGTGTCTCCGTGTGTTGCAAGAACAGTTAACGACTTTTCTATCTGGGGCGCTCATCTCATTTTTACCATTTTTTAAGTGGTGGAAAAATGCACATCCCATGACTTTTACCTTTGGAACCAGTTTTGATGTACTGTTACGCACTGCTAGGTATGTTCGTGTTGTTGTGCAGGCGAGGTTCTCATCTCGCCAAACTGAAATTTTGTGCCCAGCAAACTCTCCACCATCCACCCCTGGGCACCACCGTTCTCCCTCTGAATCTGACTCTGGGGGCCTCATATAAGTGGGAACATACAGCTGTTGTCCTTTTGGTCTAATCACTCTGGAGCAAAATTATTTTCATAAGAAGAAGCAATGCAGCCAAAAGCAACAAGCAAACATGCACAGCACACAGGAGGTGCATTCCAGAGGTGCGCCAGGCCGCCAATTAATAAAACACTGTGTGTCACTTAAGTGACACTTTTTGTTATTCGAGCCACTCCGCGGTATTTGGGGGGTGATTCCATGCTGCCTTGTACACTCATCCTGAGCACATTTTCACTTGTGTATCACGTTTTCCTATTTGTTGTTTTGTGCTCTCTTCCTGAGAGAGGCTCCCCACCCGCCCCCCACCCCAATTGCCTAACTTCAAAGCCCACTAAGCCCGGATCTCCTCTGGGTCAAGTGCTCGATAACGTCTCTCTTATGTTTCAAAACCCAGACTTTGAAACCAAACTGAGACGTCATTTCCCGCCTTATCAGGCAGATAAAGATGAAAGAATTGATACCACCCAAGGTTGACAGGGGACTGGAGGAAGGGGTGTCAGAGAGGGACAGCTGGTTCATCCTTCCAAGCAAACATTCTGGCAGGGATTATCGAGTTTAGAAGGCACATTACCCTTTGATCCAATAATTCCACTTCTGGGACTCTGTCCCTGCCCGTCTGCATCCACACAAGAGAACCCACCCACACGGGGCTGAGGCAAGGCCTTGACTCTGACGGTCAGGAAACCAGAACAAGGATGTGTAACACAGTCCCAAGAGTGTCAGAGTAAGCGCCTCAACAATGACTTTTAACCTCTGTGCAGGGCAGCGATAGAGACACAGACAAGAAGAGACTCATGGGCGCGGTGGGGATGAGCTGAGAGAGGAGCACCGACCCAGACAAAGCACTGCGTGTAAAACAGATCGTGACGGGAGCTGGTGCCCAACACAGGGAGCTCAGCTTGGCGCTGAGGAGCCACTGAGCAGGTGACCAGAGGAGGCCGGGCCTAGTGGGCTCTGAAGTCTGGCAGTTTGGGTGGCGGGCAGGTGGGGCGCCTCTCTGAGGAAGAGAATGCTGCTGCTGCTAAGTCACTTCAGTCGTGTCCGACTCTGGGTGACCCCATGGACGGCAGCCCACCAGGCTCCTCTGTCCACGGGACTGTCTAGGCAAGAACACTGGAGTGGGTTGCCATGTCCCTCTCCCGAGAAACAGAGCGCGAAACAAACGGGGAAACGAGATACACAAGTGAAAATGTGCTCAGGATGAGTGTACAAGGCAGCATGGAATCACCCCCAAATACTGCGGAGTGGCTCGAATAACAAAAAGTGTCACTTAAGTGACACACAGTGTTTTATTAATTGGCGGCCTGGCGCACCTCTGGAATGTACCTCCTGTGTGCTGTGCATGTTTGCTTGTTGCTTTTGGCTGCATCGCTTTGTCTTATGAAAATAATTTTGCTCCAGAGTGATTAGACCAAAAGGACAATAGCTGTATGTTCCCACTTATATGAGGCCCCCAGAGTCAGATTCAGAGGGAGAACGGTGGTGCCCAGGGGTGGACGGTGGTGAGTTTGCTGGGCAGAGTTTCAGTTTGGCGAGATGAGAACCTCGCCTGCACAACAACACGAACATACCTAGCAGTGCGCAACAGTACATCAAAACTGGTTCCAAAGGTAAAAGTCATGGGATGTGCATTTTTCCACCACTTAAAAAATGGTAAAAATGAGATGAGCGCCCCAGATAGAAAAGTCGTTAACTGTTCTTGCAACACACGGAGACACTCAGCAACCTCAGACCCTGCAAAGGCGCCTGTTTCTCTGCCAAGATCAAGGGAATGAGTGGCATAAGACACATTCCTACAGATCCACGGATTTATCAGTGTTTTTGAAACAGAAGTGCTGCTTTTTCACTTTCAAATTCAAATTGAGAGAGCAGCATTGACATGCGTGCACCACCATGTATAAAACAGATCACTAATGCGAAGCTGACGCATAGCACAGGGAGCCCAGCTTGGGGTCAACCTGGAGTGGTGGGATGGAGTGGGAGGTGGGAGGGAACTTCCAGAGGGAGGAAGTTCCCTATGTACACCTATGGCTGATTCCTATTGATGTCTGGCAGAAACCGGCGTAATACTGTAAAGGAATTATCCTCCAATTGAAAAGAAGCTTTTAAAAAATGAAAACAACTTTTAACAAAATACTTAATATCATAAGAGAATGTTATATGAAAAAAATTAAAATTCACATATGTGCCATGATCCCAATTTTGGGCAAAAAAAATAATTCGCACTTTCATTGTTCGTCTACAAATTATACTGGGTGTTGACCGTGTACCTGGTGTTCTGACATGATGGTGAGGGAAGACAGAAAACATCTCTGCCCTCCGGGGGCTTCCTTTTAGTAGGAGAAGCAGAAAACAAACTACCCATCGGGACAGCCATATCACAATGTATAGACAGGTTGAAACGATAAATTCCAACATCAGCCACTAATTCCCTTCCTGGGCAAACACCCTGGAGAGACTCCCCACATAGAGGAAGGAGAAAAATACCAGAATGAACACGGCAACGGTTATTTATCTGATGAAGACTCGTGCCAACTTCTCTAGTGTGGTGCGTACTAGCGAAAACCTGGCGGGGGTGTGGGAGTGTAATGTTACCAAGAAGAGAATGGATATGTTAAACAAAACAGAGCGTATTCACACACTTCACAGCCATTCCAATGAATGAACCGAAGCTCCAAGCTTCCACACAAACACACTTGGGCAACATAATTACTGCATCAGGAGCTGAAGTCCCAACACGACATCATGGATGGAAGCTGTCAATCACCTCCTAACAACACTTCCCAGGGCACTTGTTTGAAACCATCTTCTTTGTTTTTTTTCTTCTCTCCACCCCCCCTTTTTTTTTAATTGGAGTAGAATTGAATGAGTATAGTTTAGTTGAACTGGAGTTTACTTGAATGCATCTCCTGCATTACAGGTGGATTCTTAATTGTCTGAGTCACCAGGGAAGCCCACAGTTGATTTACGAAGTTGTGTTAGTTTCAGTTTACAGCAAATATATATATATATTCAGTGATATATATATTCTCTTGTATATATTCTTTTCTATTGTGGTTTATCATAGGATACCGAATATAGTTCTCGGTGCTATACAGAAGAAAGTTGTTGTTTATTTATTCTACATAAAAAAGTTTGGGGGCTTCCCTGGTGGCTCTGTGATAAAGAAACTGCCTGTCAGTGCAGGAAACACAGGAGACTCGGGTTCGATCCCAGTAAGAAAGATCCCCTGGAGGAGGAAATGGCAAACCACTCCAGCATTCTTGCCTGGAGAATCCCATGGACAGAAGAGCCTGGTGGGCTACAATTCACGGGGTTGCAAAGGAGTCAGACACCACTGAGCGACTAAAGAACAACTATATAAAAGCTTTACATCTTCTCTTAAAAAAAAAAAAACAGAACAGCTATATCCTATTTCAGGTTACTTTTCCTTCTAGGTTATTACTTGTTGTTATCTATTTTGAGTGTTTATGTTACTCCCAGACTCCTAATTTCGCCTTCCGGCCCTCTCTCCCCTTTGGTAACCCAGTAAGCTTGCTTTCTGTGTCTGCGGGTCTATTTCTGTTTTGTAAACAAGCTCATCCCTATCGCTTTTCAAAGACCCCCCCCCCCCCCCAGGCTGTGCCCCGGGATATTTGTCTTGCTCCGCCTGGCTGACTTGCTCAGTGCGATCCTCTCCAGTCGCACCCATCCATCTTCCTTCTCTGCGTGTTTACAGCTCTCCTTACTGTTTTGCCTCCCGCCAGCCATAATTCAATTAAAAAGGGCGGTTCGGGGAGTAGACTGTCTGCTGCAACAAGATGCCCACTCGCGGGACTGCCGACCCTCCCGGGAGGAATCGAATACTCGAGCAATTAGACGAGCCGCCCGCCTCCTCTGTCGAGAAGCACGGAGACGTGACAGCGACGTGCCGGCCCGTGTTTCTCAAACCCGAGCGTGTTTACCTCCGGAGCCTGGAAAATTCCAGCCTCCGAGGCTCCCTCTCCGCCGCTCCCACCGGCTCCCGCCCCTCCCGTGCCAGGCGGCAGTTTCCATGGCGACCGATAAGCCTGCCCGCGGCCGCCGCCGGTGCCGCAGAGAACAAAGCGGAGCCGCGGTAATGGCATTGCCTGGCGGGGGATGGGGCCAGCCGGCCAAGGCCGCCACCCGCGCCCCCCACCCATCCCGCTGCACAAGCGAGCGCATGCGGGACCACATTTCTGCATTCCAGAAAACCTTCTGCTTTTTATCTTTGGACTTGAAAACTTCTTTCCATTGAGACAGAACTGAACTATACCCTTGTATAGGTTTAAGGCCGGCAACGTCTTGAGCTGATACATTGATGAGTCACAACAGGCTGGCCACTGTCCCCTCCGCTAACACCTCTATCACAGCACATAATTATCATTTCTTTTTTTTTTTTTTAAAAGAGCAGTTTCTCGTCCACTGAAAACTCCTAGAGAAGCTTAATTTGGAGAACAGAGTTCTCCCAGCGACGGGAGGCTGGGGAGGCTGGAGGGGGTCCATGAACAGGATGAGGGACGTGTGGCCGACTGGCCGGTGTCTGCACAGCTGAGGATCGCCCCCGGAACCCGCGGTGGCAGCACCTGAGAACTTTGGGGGCGCCTCCTCGGATGTTAATGGGCGCGCCAGGGTGTCTGATGCTCCCCGGAGCTCGAGAGCCGCTGGGCTGCACTGCTGATGAACACACCCTGGGGTGGCTGATATTTCCGCGTTCTTTCGCAGTATTAGGGAAAGGCCTGAGCGGAGTTCTCTGAACTGTGTCCGCACTGAGCCCCGGGATGTCCTCCCGCTCCGGCTCACATCCGCCTACCGACTCTCAAGTTCATCTCCCGCGAAGCCCCTGCCCACCCAGATGGCCAGGGGCTGGGCGGAAGCGGAGAGTGGGGCAGGGCTGCTTAGTGGGGTCAGGGTTTCCTTTTGGGGCAAGTGTTTTGCTTCCAGACACAGGTGGTGGTTGTAGGACGTTGTGAGTGCGCCAGAGGCTACTGCATGGCTCTCTTTGGAGGGGACATGCGGCTATTTTTCTGGGCTCCAAAATCACTGCAGATGGTGACTGTAGCCATGAAATTAGAAAACGCTTGCTCCTTGGAAGGAAAGTTATGACCAACCTAGACAGCATATTAAAAAGCAGAGACATTACTTTGCCAACAAAGGTCCGTCTAGTTAAGGCTATGGTTTTTCCAGCGGTCATGTACAGATGTGAGAATTGGACCATAAAGAAAGCTGAGCGCTGAAGAATTGATGGTTTTGAACTGTGGTGTTGGAGAAGACTCTTGAGAGTCTCTTGAACTGCAAGGAGATCCAACCAGTCCATCCTAAAGGAGATCAGTCCTGGGTGTTCATTGGAAGGACTGATGCTGAAGCTGAAACTCCAGTACTTTGGTCACCTGATGTGAAGAACTGACTCATCTGAAAAGACCCTGATGGTGGGAAAGATTGAGGGCAGGAGGAGGAGGGGACGACAGAGGATGAGATGGCTGGATGGCATCACCGACTCGATAGACATGGGTTTGGGTGGACTCTGGGAGTTGGTGATGGACAGGGAGGCCTGGCGTGCTGCGGTTCATTGGGTCGCAAAGAGTCGGACACGACTGAGTGACTGAACTGACTGACTGTGGCTGATTCAGGTGATGTATGGCAGAAACCAACACAATATTGTAAAACAATCATCCTTCATTAAAATTTAATAAATTTTTTTAAAAATCTTAATTTTTTAATATAGATATCCACTGGGAAGTTGCTCCGTGACGTGGGGACTCAACCCTGTGCTCTGTGAGGACCCTCAGGGCTGGGATGGGGTGAGGGGTGGGAGGGGGGTTCTAGAGGGAAGGCATACACTGTACTCATTCTGATTCACACTGCAGTATGGCAGAGACCAACACGACACTGGAAAGCAATTACCCTTCAATCAAAAATTAAGGAGAAATAGCAAAAGACATCCTTATATGTGGAATCGAAAAAGAAATCCTACAAATGAACTTACAAAACAGAAAGAGCCTCACAGGCTTCGAAAATGAACTTATGTTTGCAGGGCTGAAGGGATGGTTAGGGCGTGTGGGAAGGTCGTGTACACACTGGTGTATTTAAAATGCAGAACCAACAAGGACCCACTGTAGACACAGGGAACTCTGCTCAGTGTTCTGTGGCAGCCTGGATGGGCGGGGGGTTTCAGGGAGAATGGATACAAGTATATGTAGGGCTGAGTCCCTGTTGTTCACCTAAAACTATCACAACATTGTTAATGTTACACCTCAAAACAAAATAAAAAGTTTAAAGTTTGAAAAAAATTTTAATTTAAAATTAAAAATTCTTAATTTTTCAATTAAAAAAATTTTACTGCTAATTTTCATTGGAGTACAGTTAATTTATCATGCTGCATTAGTTTCTGCTGTACAGCACAGTGAGTCAGCCATACGCTTCATGTCTCTTCTCTTTTTTGGGTTTCCTTTTCATTTAGGCCAGCACACAGAGTTGAGCAGAGTTCCCTGTGCTATACAATAAGTGCTCATTAGTTATCTAGTTTATATGGTTCTCTTGAAAATAGTTAATTTTATGGCATGGGAATTCCACCTCCATAAACCTATAAAACAAAAGTTCAAATTCCACACATTTCAAATGTGGGGGCATTGTTTACAATAACCTCGATGATCAGAAAGTCAGCGCATGGCTCTCCCTAAACCACTGCCGTCCAACGGAAATAGAATACAAGCCGTGTAAGTAAGTTAACATTTTCTAGTAGCCATGACTTCAAAAGGGAAAACAAAGAAAGCTAAAATGAATGCTGGTCATATATTTTATTTCACTCACCATACCTGAAAACAAAAAAACTAGAACAGCAATGCTAGCTCCCTGTTTTCATAGCTCTGTAGCTGACTGCTCCCCAGACCTCGTGGGTTCTGCTTCAGAGAGTCTGGTGGCTACGGCTCCTCGTGCAGGGGGCACAGGTTTGATCCCTGGTCCAGGAACTAGACCCCACGTACTGCAAGTAAAACCTGGCACAGCCAGATAAATAAATTAAAAAAGAAACAGGGTTTTCACCAGGCCAGCGTGTTTACCTGTTGTTCAGTTCAGTTCAGTTCAGTCACTCAGTCGTGTCTGACTCTCCGCGACCCCATGAATCACAGCACGCCAGGCCTCCCTGTCCATCACCAATTCCCGGAGTTCACTCAAACTCATGTCCACAGAGTCGGTGATGCCATCCAGCCATCTCATTCTCGGTCGTCCCCTTCTCCTCCCAACTGACTGCAAAAACAACCCTCACTATTGTTCCTGCTCTAAGGCAAATCTGGCCAGACCACCATCTGCTGGGCCTTTCAGCCAATTCTTGTTCTTAGGATAAATTCCACCCTCTTCAAAACAGTCCAAGGGCGTTTCCCAGGTGGCTTAGCAGTAAAGGATCCACCTGCCCAGGCAGGAGATCCAGGTTGAATCCGTGGGTCAGGAAGATCCTGAGGAGCAACCCGCTCCAGTGTTCTCGCCCGGGGAATTCCATGGACATGGAAGCTGCAGTCCCCGGGGTCACAAAGAGTCGGCCAAGAGTGAGCTACTCAACAGCAACAACGAAACAGTCCACAGGCTCTAGGGGCCCCAGACCTTCTCTTCAGAGGAACGAGGGGGCGCCAGCTATGCTGGAAGGGGCTCTGTTTGAACTTCTCTCAAAGCTGGGTCCACGTGAAGTTCTGAACCCACTAGACACACGGGCTGAGCTGAGTTCTTCCCACAAGGTGTCCCAGAGTAAATACTTTAGGTTTCGGAGGTGATATGGTCTGTGACTCAACTACCACTCAGTTCTGCCTTTGGGGCATGAAAGCGGCCGTGAAAAAAGTGAAAAGTGAAAGTGTTAGTCACTCAGTTGTGTCCGATTTTGCCCACCAGGCTCCTCTGTCCTTCACGGTCTCCCAGAGTTTGCTCAAAGCCATGGCCATTGAGTCAGTGATGCCATCCAACCATCTCATCCTCTGTCGCCCCCTTCGCCTTTTGCCTTCAATGAGATGAAGTTGTATCATTAAATCATAATAATAAAATTGGAGGGTCAGATGTCAAGAACACCAAGAAGAGATGTGTCAAGGGAAGACAGGGTCACAGCTGAGCCGAGAACACATCGGGGGTTGGGATCGCTCTTTGAATGCACACCTAGCTCTTTGTGAGGAGCTGCAAGCAGAGGGAACTCTGGAATTTCCACACGGAAGGGCGTCGAGGGGGGCGAGCGTGGAGGTTGGAGGGTTCAGGGCTGTGCCGGGCAGCAGTATTTGCACCATAATGGCCACTGTTACCTGAGACAGCCCACTGGGAAGAAAGCAAACACCCCCTTGAATGCATGTATTTAGGGATTCATAAAGTCAGGCATGGAGGAACGGGAGCGGAAAGGGACTTACTGTCGAGTTATTATCCCCGTGTTTATGTGACTTAGCTCCACAAACACACCTGGAAGTAGACGGCCATCATGCATCGACATTTAAAACCTTCGCATGTGACGCAAACAGTGGACTATCCACACATGGAACAAACGTTCAACTCATCTCCAAACAAGGACACCAGACCTCTCACCCCAGAAAACCAGAGAAAAGCCAGCTATGTGCAGGGCTCGGGGATCTGATCTGTAAACAGGCAGCCTAATGTTAAACCTCTTTATGGTTTAGAAGTGGTCGTGGCCAGGACACTGGGCATGTGGGCCTTTTCTGGGAAAACAGTTCCCTTCCTGAGCCGGGTGTCGATGTATATGGAGCTTGGACCTGAGCCTGGCCTCCGTAGGTCATTAATCAGGGGGAAATTCCACGGTGGGTGTCTGCCCTGGCGTTTTATTTGGCAGCTGGGTCTGAGCTGACATCCTAATGGCTAGTTTTCGGAGACGGTTCGTCTCTTCTGAGAAACAGCCACCTTCAACGGGACCCTGGTCTGTGTCCGTGTTTGGTCCGGGTCTTGCGTTGGTGCCGCTGCTAAAGGATGCTGCGTGTGTGTCTGCGCGGGGGTGGGGGAAGTGTTTGGAACAGGCAGGATGTTCCTTTGCTCACCTCACCAGGAGACAGTGTAGGTGAAGATGCACCTTTATAGTCGTGGGATGGGGCAAGGGCCCAGTAAAAGTAGCAAAGAAGCCGGTGAGTATAAAGGAAAACATTAATAAGTCTGTCTCCACAAACTGGAAAAATGAGAGACAGGGAAACCCTGTCATGAATAAGCCTTAATGAAGAACTGAGTGAAAATGTCACAAAACGTATATTTAAAGCACATCTCCACGGGCCCAGGAGCCCAGACCATGAAGAGGGGAAAGAGGGGGACCTCAAGATAAAAGTGGAGGCAAAGGGTATTGGCAGGGGTTGGGGGGTGGGCGTCAAATGTTGGAAAACACCACCTTACTTGGGACCCGAAAACTGCACATCAAAACCAAAATGAGAGGCTGCTCACTCCCATGAGACTGACAACTTATATCTGAGACATGTTGTCTTCTCAAGACACTGAAAGCCATTTGCAATAATTTTTAAAATACATTGATTTACTCTGCTGTGCCAGGTGGTGGGCGCAGCACTCGAGACCCTCAGTTGCGGCATGTGAACTCTCAGTTTCATCATGTGGGATCTAGTTCCCTGACAAGGGACTGAACCTGGGCCCCCTGCATTGGGAACACCGAGTCTCAGCTACAGGACCACCAGGGAAGTCTCTGTAATCCTTCTAATGTCACTGACGCATGCTACATGCTTACTAAATATTCTTCTCCTTGCTTCGTAAGTTGTGTAAATATACTATTATTAAAAAAAAAAAACTGAGAAAGATGAAAAAAGCAATAAAATCCAGGGCTGTCAAAGATGTGGAGAAAGGGGCAAAGCCCTAAGCTAATTGTGTATGGTTGGCACAGTCTTCGTGGAGAACACAGGAAACAGGTCTCGCAGTTAAGGACAGACATGACTCAACACGTGCAAGCCCACTTTCGGACTGTGAGAATGTTCCCAACATGACAGGCCCACCGGGCGTCATTGCAACATGAGGTCAAGGAAACTGGGGCAAGGCGGAGAAAATACGACGCCTACACAAGGACATCAAGTGTGAAGACGAGGCCGTGTTCCACTGTCAGAGAAAGCCGATGCCCTCCTCTAAAAGTAAGGCAGAAAGAGAAAAACAAATGTCATATATTAACACACATATACGGAATCTAAAAAGATGGTAGTGATGAACCTATATGCAGGGCAGCAGTGAAGATGCAGACTTGGAGAACAGACCTGCGGACGCAGCGAGGGGAGGAGACGGCAGGACGAGCGAGAGGGCAGCCGTGAAGCATCCTGTGAAATAGACAGCTGGTGGGACCCTGCTGGCTGATGCAGGGAGCTCAGCCTGGTGCTCTGTGCCGATCTGGAGGGCTGGGGTGACCGGAGTTGGGAGGGAGGTTCAAGGGGAGGGGGCACATGTATACCTACGGCTGACTCCTACTGATGGGGAGCAGAACCTCACACAACACTATAGGGCAATTAACCTCCAATTAAAAATAAATAAATTGATAAAAGCTTGTTTTTGAAGGACATTTAGTGTCATGTTATATTTGAAGTGAGAAGACAGTGAAGTGGAAGTTGCTCAGTCGACTCTTTGCGACCCCAAGGCATTCTCCAGGCCAGAATACTGGAGTGGGTAGCCTTTCCCTTCTCCAGGGGATCTTCCCAACCCAGGGATCAAACCCAGGTCTCCTGCACTGCAGGCAGATTCTTTACTGTGGAGCCACTGGGGAAGCCCAAGAATATTGGAGTAGGTAGCCTATCCCTATTGGAGAAGGAAATGGCAACCCACTCCAGTGTTCTTGCCTGGAGAATCCCAGGGATGGCGGAGCCTGGTGGGCTGCCGTCTATGGGGTCGCACAGAGTCGGACACGACTGAAGTGACTTAGCAGTAGCAGCCTATCGCTTCTCCAGCGGCTCTTCCTAACCCAGGAATTGAACAGGGATCTCCGGCATTTCAGGCGGATTCTTTACCAACTGAGCTATCAGGGAAATCCCTCATAAAATATTTAATGGGAGAAAAAGCAGGATATAAGCCTTTACGTAGGGGTTCCCCATGTGGCTCAGTGGTAAAGAATCCAGGAGACCCGGATTCCATTCCTGGGTGGAGAAGATCTCCTGCAGAAGGAAATGGCAACCCACTCCAGCATTCTTGCCTGAAGAATTCCATGAACACAGGAGCCTGGCGGGCGACAGCCCACGGGCTCACAAAGAGTCAGACACGACTGAACAACTGAGGAAAGGGAGATAAAACAGAGGGAAGTGGACACGCAAAAAGAGTTGCAAGGAGACAGAGGATGTGTGTTTGATCCTGGGTCGGGAAGATGCCCTGGAGGGCATGGCAGCCCCCTCCAGTGTTCTTGCTGGAGAACCCCATGGACAGAGGAGCCTGGCAGGCTACAGTCCTTGGGGTCACAAAGAGTCAGGCACAACTAAAGCGACGTAGGACGCAGGTGCTAAGCGCTGGGATGGCGGACCCAGCAGATAACCAGAGCGGGGATCTTTTTTCACTTGGATGATTACGGGACAATGGAGAGGCACTGATTTCAGTGGAGCCAAAGCCGGAAGGATGACAGAGGGCCAGTTCTGTTAGACACGAGAGCAGTGGGGCTGAGCACAGGCGGAGCGCAGGTTCAGGGGCTGGTGGCCGCCCGCGGGCCGGGGCAGTCCAGGCGAGCAGAGGGCGGAGGTGAGACTGCAGGGACCGTCAGAAGCCACAGCGTCGAGAGCCCCTGGGCTCCTGCGGAGGTTGTTTTTTATCTCCAGAGTGATGGAAAGCCACTGAGAGCTTCAGCTCAGAGGAATAGCTTGGTCAAAGGCGCAGATAAGGGACTTCCCTGGGGGCCCAGTGGTTAGGAATCCACCTGCCAATGCAGGGGACACAGGTTCAACCCCTGGTTCGGGAGGACTCCACATGCCGTGGGGCAACTAAGCTGAGTGCCACAACCACCGAGCCCGCGCTCGAGAGCCCGGGCTCCACGGTCAGAGCAGCCACTGCAACGGAAGGCCCTGCCCCGCAGCGGAGAGCAGCTCCTGATGGCTGCAGCCAAAGGAAGCCCGCACAGAGCCATGAAGGCCCAGTGTGGCCAAAACCAGATGGACGGATGGATGGATGGAGGGTGATGCAGAGGAACGAAGGGAGGATACAAAATAAAACAGAAGACAGAGAGACACACACCCCTTAATATGAGCTATTCAGAGGGAGACAGGGAAGCTGCGGCCCTGATTTTAGAGCTTCACCAGTGTCTTAAAGTTCTCAACGGTTTGAAACTCAGAATAATCCACATGCCAAGAAAGCATGTTTGTGGGGAGCATATTCTAGCCCCCGCAAGAGCCACATAGGTGTTGTGTGGTTAGATGCCATACCTAGCAGAGAGCAGTCCTGTAATCAATACTTGGTTTTTTTTTTTGGCCAATCACATCACTTGGAAGCTCTTAATTCCCTGACCAGGGATTGAACCCTCGGCAGTGAAAGTAGGGAGTCCTAACTACCGGAGCTCCAGGAAGCTCCCAATCAATACTTTTTAAATGAAGAAATTAACTGAGTATTTAGAGCAGAAACAAGCTTATGAGGTATTATTAAGAAAAATAAAAGTCAAAACAAACCAAAACAACACAGCAAAACACTCAGCTGTGTGTCCGTTTAGGCACACCAGGGTTTGAGTCCTCTGCTGTGTATTAGCTGTGTGACTGGGTGAGTCATTTCATGTCTCAGAATCTCAGCTCCCTCATCTATGGAAGGAGAGCCAATCTACCTCCAGGATATCACTTTTTTCTGAAGAATAAATTTTAAAATGCCTGTTAGCGCTCTGCACAGTGCCTGGTTTTCAACAGTCACTTTGTAAATCTCAGCAGTTACTCTAACTGTGAGAGGACACAAATTAAAAATGGGAACAGAGCACTGAACATGGAAAACTCTCATGCTGGACTGACAGTGATTATTTATTAAAAAAAAAAATTCTTGCTAGTTTTGAGCCACATAAAATGAGCTTCCCTGCTGGCTCAGATGGTAAAGAATCTGCCTGCAATGCAGGAGACCCAAGGTTCGATCCCTGGGTTAGGAAGATCCTTTGGAGAAGGGAATGACTACGCACTCCAGTACTCTTGCCTGGAGAATTCCATGGACAGACCATGGGGTTGCAAAGAGTTGGACACAACTGAGCGACTAACACACTTATATAAGATTAGGTGTCAGCAGTGAAAGCAAAGGATTAGCATAAAGGTGATCATGAAATCAGGCTGGAGTACTAACCCACAGGAAGAAGAAGAAATGTAAACCACGTTTCGAGCTGTACACTGTGGGGTGGCGGCGGAGCGGTCAGTGATACTCTGTGCACACAGTGACTCTTGAAAGTTGACGGGACTGCAAGGAGATCAAAGCAGTCAATCCTAAAGGAAATCAAACCCTGAATATTCACTAGAAGGACTGATGTTAAAGCTGAAGTTCCAATACTTTGACCACCTGATGTGAAGAGTCAACTCATCGGAAAAGACCCTGATGCTGGGCAAGATTGAAGGCAGGAGAAGGGGACGACAGAGGATGAGATGGTTGGATGGCATCACTGACTCAATGGACACAAATTTGAGCCAACTTCATAGAGACAGTGAAGGACAGAGGAGCCAGCCGTGCTGCAGTCCATGGGGTTGCAGAGTTGGACACGACTGAGTGACTGAACAACGACACACAGAGCCAACTGCCTTTGAACAAAAAAGGCTGAGCTACTTTCTTCTGATGTTTTCCCCATAACTTCATTTGGGATTTGCTAGTGCACTTCATGGGGGTCCCCATGGCTCAAACAAGGGAGTCTCGAAAGTTCTTCCTATTTTCAGACAAAAAGAGTAAGTCCCCAAATAGCTGAAAGCCAAAAATCAAGAACATATATATACACACACACATATTTAAATTTTTTAAGAATATTTTATTGGCCACGTTGCATGACATGTGAGATCTTAGTTCCCTGACCGAACCCAGAGCGCTTTCATTGGAAGAGTGGCGTCTTAACCACTGGACCACTGGGAAAGTCCCAAGGAAATACATATATAAGACTGAGTATCCGATGGCTTTCTATTTATCAGATTTTAAGAATCAATAATCACATTTTACCAGCTCTTGTGTATGAGCTGCCCCCACCATTTTTTTCTTCCGTGTCCAGACAAAACACCTCCCTGTGAAAGAATAAAGCGAAATTCTGTCTAGAAAGCTCTTAGCCTCTGTGACCGAGACCAGAAGAAACAAAACGCGATGCTTTTCCTTTTAGGAACACACAAGGGTGCACGAGTTAACTTGAGAACCCCTGAGGCTTGCTCGGGAGTCAACAAAAACAAATACAAGTTTCTGGTTTTTGTTGTCTTTTTTTAAAGAAAAGGTATTCTGGAAGAGTAAAAAGAAAAAAGCTGAAAGGGAAACAAGGAGGTGGCACAGCCAGTGTGGGCAGAAGGACAGTGTCTAAGTCTGTTCTGCAGGCCCGGGGTGCAGGAACCTCACCCCTGGGCCCAGCTCCCACCGCACCGTGTGCGTTGCTGGAATGGAAGCACGCTTGTGGGCTGGGGCAGGGTTCCACAGCTATAGATGGCGTCTGGTGGTGAGACCTTTTTAAAAAATTATTATTATTTAATTCTAAATAGCTTTGTTTCGATGGCCACCAGTTTCATCCCAAACAAGTTGAATCAAATCCCGTTTCTGTTCCTTCTGACCCGTGGGAATATCTCCCCTTATCTCTCTGTGAAATATGTCACACACAGAGAAGAATGCATGAAGAGATGCAACTGGAACTTTCATAAAGACACTTGTGAAACCCAAGCCCAGCTACGGGCCGGGCTGTGTTTTCCGACTGCCAGATCTCAGCTTTCAGTTTCGCTGAGAATCAGTTATTCCGATGACGGCTTTGGCTGCATGGCTAATTCCCCTAAAGTGGACACATGTATCAACTTTATCTACGCAACAGCAGCAAGTAAAAGTGTGTTCCTCTGAGCTCTTTTGGACGGTGACAGCAACCCCATCTGGAAGAGAGCTTTTGAGTGATTTGAAGTTTTAGTTTCATTTTTACGGGAGCGGAGTGCGAGTGCAGATTTATGCTGGCTAACAGCTGTCTTGTCACGACCAAACTGGAATTTAGGGTACTTTGAGGATTTTTAATCTCTTAAAATGAAGAACCTCTGGGTGGTTCAACCAAGAGTATTCCGTTGGTCTGGGATGTTAAGGGTGTTGTAAATGAGAGAGCAGGATTCCAGCACCCAACGTGTTTTTGTGACTGTCTTTGCTGTTTGAAATTCTCTGAATGCAGATGTTTGAACGGCATGTTCACGTAACTTTCTGACGTGTTTTAAACATTAGAGAGGAGCTTCATGCCTCAGGTGAGGATCATACCCACATCTGATGGGTGACAGAGCTGGGTCTGCAAATCAAGACAAGCCTGCTCAAAACCAACAAAAACTAGGGCAAAATCAGTCTCGGACCAAGCGAAACCGAAACAGTAAAGGAAAAAAAAAAAAACCAACTCCCTTTGCGGTCCACGTGGTCTCTGCAGTCCAGCCACATCCAGCGTTAGGCCTGTGCCCACGACTCTCTGCACTGGCTCAGTAGTGCCCCCCTCATCCCAAGCCAGGCCCAACTCCACCGTGAACCTCAGCACATGACCTTATCTGCAAACAGGGTCTCTGCAGATGTGTGTGTCCTGGAGCAGGGGGAGCCCCCAGTTCCAGGAACGAGTGTCCCTGTAGAAATGGGGGGGACACCCGGGACATGCGGAGATGGGGAGCGTGTGATGGCTGCGGCAGGGGCAAACGCCAGAGGCCAGGAGGCAGGCAGAGGCAGGGGTCCACAAGGGCCCCTGCCCACAGCGCTACTCGGGGCTCTAGCCTCAGAACTGCGAGAAAGTGAATTCCTTTTGTTTCAAAGCCGTCAGGTTTGTGGCAACCTCTTACGACAACCCCAGGAAATGAATACACTCACGAATTTGACTCCTTTATTTCTTTTTTTAACAATTTAATTTAGGGATTCATTTAATTCTGGAGACTCTACAGGTCAGGAACAGTTCAGTTCAGTTCAGTTCAGTCGCTCAGTCGTGACCGACTCTTTGCAACCCCATGAATCAGAGCACGCCAGGCCTCCCTGTCCATCACCAACTCCCGGAGTTTACTCAAACTCATGTCCATCGAGTCGGTGATGCCATCCAGCCATCTCATTCTCTGTCGTCTCCCTCTCCTCCCGCCCCAATCCCTCCCAGCATCAGAGTCTTTTCCAGTGAGTCAACTCTTCACATGAGGTGGCCAAAGTATTGGAGTTTCAGCTTTAGCATCAGTCCTTCCAATGAACACCCAGGATTGATCTCCTTTAGAATGGACTCTCGTATTTGCCCAAAAGTATATGCAAAAAAATATTTTAAATGATCTATTTTAGAGCTTCCTACTGTACATTTAAAATATTTTAACAGTGTCAAATACAATATTTAAAATTTTTTTTAATTTCTTTTTTTTTTTTTTTAATAACTTTTATTGGATTCGAGTTGCTTTACACTGCTGTGTTAGTCTCTGCTATACAGCAGAGTGAACCAGCCCCAGGGATACATGCTCCCCTCTTTCTGGACTTTCTCCCCACTTAGGTCACCAGAGCCCTTAGTAGAGCTCCCTGAGCTATACAGTAGGCGCTCACTAGTTACCCGTTTTATGTGCTGTACTCAGCACCTCAGTCCTGTCCCCATGGACTGTAGCCCGCCAGGCTCCTCTGTCCGTGGGATTCTCCAGGCAAGAATGCTGGGTAGCTTGCAATTTCCTTCTCTCCAGGGGATCTTCCCTAGCCAGGGATTGAACGTTCGTCTGTTGCATTGACAGGTGGACACAATTTAGTGACTCAACAACAACAACATACTATGTCATGTTACGCTGTACTGTATTATGCTGTGTTATATAATGTATAGTGTTATACTGTGTTGCTATATTATGTTATGTTTTATTATTCTATGTCATAACTAAGTCAATTTTGGGAGGCACTGCTTTCCCCCAAAGAAGCGTTTCAGGAAGAGTTTTGGCTGGGACACTGAGTTATAATGGACATCAGATGCCGACGTGAGTTGCAATCCAGTCCGCCCTGTGGACACTTCCCAGTGGGTGAATGAGGACGGAGTGGATTCAGGACTGACGCTGGGCGGGGCGGGGGAGTGCAGTCGCCCAGAAACTTAGGAAGCACTGGCCTGCAGCACAGGAGGCACGTACTAGGAAGTGTCCGACCCACTGCACTTGGGACGACAATGTCTAGGTCCATCCGTGTTACTGCAGATGGTGTTATTCCATTCTTGGACAGCAGAAATTAACACGACACTGTAAATCAACTACACTTCAATAAAACAGATTTCAGAAAATTAAATGGGTTAAAAAAAAAAAGTTCGTCTGATAGTATAAATGAAGAGGGTTGACGGAAACCTGCTTATGGTTGCCTGTGAAATGATGCAGGCTCCTAACACCAGGTAGGGACCTGCAAGGGGTGTGTGAAACAGAGGATGTGGAGTAGTTTTAAGTAAATAATCAGGAAAACCATGCTGGGCCAGGAGGCAGCTGCAGAAACAGAGAGAAAGATGGAGAAAAACACACAGGAAGTCTCTTAACGTTGCCTCAGAACATTAAAAGGGAACTCCTTTTCTTTGCACAAAAAACATACAGTACTCTTTTTTCGATGTATAATTGATGTATAATGCTGTTAATTTCCGCTGTACAGCAAAGTGACTCAGTTAAACATATGCATGCACTCTTTCTTATATTCTTTCCCATGATGGTTTTTCACAGGATATTGAATATAGTTCCCTGTGCTATACAGTAGGTCTTTGTTTGTTTACCTAATACTTCTATAATCAAAAATAAAATCAAGAAAAGAGAGGATTTTAAAAACATCCACTTTCTGAGTTTTAGAAAGATGCTGTGACTGGCATCCCAAGACCAAGCTAGTTTATTCCATCCTCAGAGGGGATTTGTGAGCGCACACCCGAGAGGTCACGGTGCCAACAAGGACAGGCTTCAGCACCCAAGACTTTCTGCCCCAGAGCGGGGACAGAACCTGCAAATGGCAACGGCAACAACAGACACCACCATAAATGCTGCCCCCCACCACAAGAATTTGCCCAAAGGCACTTTCTGATGTCCTAAGAAGCAACGTCATTGTTTTCTTTCGGCCAAGCCATGAAGCAGTGGGATCTGAGTTCCCTGATCAGGGGTCAAATCCTTCCACCCTGCATGGGACGTGCAGGGTCTTAACCGCTGGACTGCCAGGGAAGTCCCAAAGTTAACAGACTTTTAAGACCACATGATCCCATTTTTACTCATCTCCTATTAATTTTATTTCCCACGCTTATCTATCAAAAAAAAACCACCACCTTAATTGGATATTTGCCCTTCAGTCTGTGGAACACACTATTGGGCTTCCCAGGTGGCACAGTGGTAAAGAAGTCACAGGCTAATGCGGGAGGTGCAAGAGGCGCAGGCTCTCGATCCCTGGGTCAGGAAGAGCTCCTGGAGGAGGGGATGGCCACCCACTCCAGTCTTCTTGCCTGCGAAACCCCATGGACACAGGAGCCCGGCAGGTTAGAGTCGGGCACGACTGATCATACACACACATATTATTGGGAGTGGGTAACTTTCACTTTTCAAGAAGAAAGCTTATTATTTTAATTAAAAAAGGTAATAAAGTGATACTAAATTGACATAATGTTAAAAATTTTTTTAAAAAAACTACCTTCTCTCAGTTGGAGGACAAAGCTGAATACTAATTCTGTAAACTCTTAATCATTGTGAATGTTGACAAAACAGACGAGAAAGATGGCTTGCTTTTTACTTTTATGGAACAAATGATGGTATGTAAATGAAAAGAATCTAACCTGGCACATGGGGGGAAAAAAGCAAATACTGGTTTATATCAGTTAAAAAAAAAAAAGAAAAAGGAGAGAAAAAGAAAACAAGGCTGTCAGAACCTGAAGAGGAGAGGAACTGACTGAAAGCAGGTCCAGGGGAATGACCGCGAAACAGCCGGTGTACTTAAATCTGTTTACTGCCAGGAAGTTGATGCGGCCCAATGCTGATCACACGGCACCCAGGCTCCAGCAACACGGCTTCCTTGCTTAATTACACTGCAATGTATATATTTCTTGGAATCCAACCTGGCATTCCAGCCTGGAGGAAAATCCCATGGTAGGCTGATGAGCTGAATTTGCCTCTGGAAACTGGGCCATGTGTTAAAAATCAAACCGCGCTGCATCAGTGTTTGCACCGCCTTTTGAATCCATCCGTCCTCAGCTCAAGTCCCTTCTCCTCTGCTCAGGAGTCCTGTGACCCTGAGGTCGGCTCCCCTGGGTGTTCTCAGAGCCGGGATCGTTGGGGAAGGGGGAAGGACTCAGGCAAACGCAGTAAGAAACCAACAGGAGGTTTGATATAAACCAGCGGGGACCCTGTGCCTGGCACAGGCTTGCGGCATCAAAGGAGGCCATCCCGGGGGCGGGGGGCTGTCAAGCAGCCTGAGCCCCAGCCCCAGCCCCACCATGTGCCAGCTGTGAGCTCTTCCCGCGACCACCAGCTCTGGGCCGGGGGCCATGGGCACTTAGCTCCAGCCGTGGCCCTGCTGTCCTCCTGGGATCTAATCCCCAGTGTCGGGATGGATGGCAAGCAACCACTCGTTCAAGCAAACTAAGTGTCCAGTCCCTTGGGACTGCAAGGAGTCCAACCAGTCCATCCTAAAGGAAATCAACCCTGAATATTCATTGGAAGGACTGGTGCTGAAGCTGAAGCTCCAACGCTTTGGCCACCTGATGCGAAGAGCTGACTCATTGGAAAAGACCCTGAAGCTGGGAAAGATTGAAGGCGGGAGGAGAAGGGGACGACAGAGGATGAGATGGTTGGATGGCATCACCGACTCCATGGGCATGAGTTTGAGCAAGCTCTGGGAGATAGTGAAGGACAGAGAAGCCTGGCATGCTGCAGTCCATGGGGTCACAGGACTTAGCCACTACCCACAGAAAAGAAACACAAATATCCCTTCTATGTGTAAAAAGACTGTGGCTTCAGCCATGGTACAAGAGACCCAGAATAACACTTCCACATACCACCTGTTGCTCACCAGTTTGGTGAAGAAAAAAACTTGATCCCAAACTGTGTTGGCCAAAGTGTGGGGAAGTCAGCTGCTCTCCTGCATGCATATATGCTTAGTCGAGTCCGACTCTATGAGACCCCATAGAGGGGGCAGCTCGCCAGTCATGGGATTTTCCAGGCAAGAATACTGGAGTGGGCTGCCATTCCCTTCTCCAGGGGATCTTCCCCACCCAGATACCGAACCTAAATCTCCTTCACTGGTAGGTGAATTCTTTACCACTGAGCCACCAGGGAAGCCCCAATCACTGTCATGAGTGAGTGAGTGAAAGTTGCTCAATCGTGTCTGACTCTTTGCGACCCCACGGACTATACAGTCCATGGAATTCTCCAGGCCAGAATACTGGAGCAGGTAGCCATTTCCTTCTGCAGGGGATCTTCCCAACCCAGGCATTGAACCCAGGTCTCCCACATTGCAGGTAGATTCTTTACCAGTTGAGCCACAAGGGAAGCAATCACTGTCATAAGTGGCACTAAATAGCCTGCTCAAAAGACACCCATTTACAGCACGAAACCTGAAACAAGAAGGCAGAACTGCACGCAGGATGACAATTTTTTCACCACTCTGCATACATCTGGGAAAACTCAGTGAATGTTGATTTGGGGGTTATTGCACATTTTAGGGAGTAGGCGAATCTGTAAATACAGAGTCTGCAAATGACACAGAAGGACTGTAAGGGTTAACACGGGTTGTCTCCAGGAAAGAAGACTAGGTGAGTGAAACACAGGGATGGAAGGGAGAAGTCACTCTTGAGCTAGTCTTTGCTACTTTTGGGATCTTTGTAACAAGTATGCTTATTATATATCCAAAATAATAAACAAAAAGTTCCAAGAAATTGCAACAGTGATGAGACTTGGCTAACTTGTGTTAGACATAAGACATCCTTTTGCTATAGGTAAAAAGGTGACCATGTCAACATCAGTGGGTGGGGACTTCCCTGGTGGTCCGGGGGTTAAGACTCTCAGCTCCCGAGGCAGGGGGTCCCTGGTCACGGAACTGGACCCCACAGGCTGCAACTAAGAGTTCACGGGCAGCAACTGAAGTTGCAGATCCCACGTGCTGCAACTAAGACCCACACAGCGAAATAAACCAAGATGGAAAAGCTCTTTGGGTGGTGAGGAGGCTCTCAGAAGAGCTGTTAGGAAAAGGGTTTGGGGCAAGTGTCTGGCCTGCAACAAGCACTTGATAAAGACGAGAGGTGTTGTGATTGATTCCCTTTTCCTCTCTCCTCCAGACGCTGACTCCTAAGGGGGAGAAGTCTTCAGCCCTCCTCCTGGAGACACCTTTGGCTTCTATGACTCTGTTCACGCCCTGCTCTTTTCTAAATTCTCTCCCCACTTTATCAAGGACTATGCCAAGCACTCAGGTTGCTTGTTGTTGTTCAGTCACTAAGTCGTGTCTGACCTCTGCAACCCCACTGACTGCAGCACGCCAGGCTTCCCTGTCCTTCACTAACTCCCAGAGTTTGCTCAAACTCATGTCCACTGACATGAATCATCTCATCCTGTGCTGTCCTCAATCTTTCCCAGCATCAGGGTCTTTTCCAATGAGTCACCTCTTCACTCTATACCCGTTCTGCTCTTTAATAAGTAAATAAATAACAAACTCTTATTCTGTTCCACATGGCAATGGGTTCAGTTACAAGTACCCTCCACCCTAGAACTCCCCTGCAGCTGCATGAATGGAGCCGGCAAGCCAGTTCGAGCCAACAAGACAAGGGCAAAAACTGTCTCGGCATTCCCTCTTGAATTAAAAAGCAGAGCTTCATTAGGAGGAGGCACTGGCCTTCCCTTCTACTTCCTGCCTGGAACATGGGTGTGATGTCTGGAAGTGCAACAGCCATCTTGTGACCATGAGGAAGACAGCCTTACACTATGAAAGGAGGAGAAGAAAGAAAAAAGGAACTTGGGGCTTTGGTGAAGTTACTGAGCCATAAGAGTCTATCATGAGTTTGAGAAGAAAAAATTAAGCCCTTACGCACTTAGGGCACCGTAGTAGGTTTTTCTCATGTGTGCAATTGAGACATGACTGAATGTCAACATTGTTCCCAACAGAACTCAAGCACAGAGGATGTGGAGGGCCTTCATCCACCTTCCTCACTAACTTTCCTCCCCAGAAAAGTCAGCTCAGGTCACAGTCCAACCACCACCAGTGTGTTCCAACTTCAGCCCCAATCTCAATCCCCAGACCCAGCTCCCAAATGCCGCTGCCTGAGGCTCCCAGACCTCTTGTGCTCAGGTCACCGCCTGTCTCTCTCTGCCCACAAACAGACTTCTGCTCCTGATCCCTGTTTGGGGTCCTGGTTACCATCCAACCACCCCATAAAACAGGGTCGGCCTCACAGGCCACTTTGATCTGCCCTTCGCAGCTCTGAGCCTCAAATCCCGCATCTCTAAACTGAAATGATTACAAGACATGTTTCTCATGGGGTGTGGTGAGAGTTACATCACACCACTGGGCCTCCAGCCGCTTTCCCGGGAAGAGAATGTGCTGACCGAGTGAACGCACAGATCCAGGGGGGCTTAGCAGTTAATCATGACCTTGGACACAGCTGCCTGGATTACACGTGTGTGCACATGGCTTTTGGCAGATTTCGGTTGTTCTTAGTTTAAAACGACTGGCCGGCTCTGTGGGTCTTAAGAAGCGAGAGGAAGCGGGGCCGAGATGGAATCGACACAGTATTTGCATTCGGGTTACGTGCCAGATGCTGTTCTGAGGACTGGGGGGTAAAACAGGGAACACGTGGTCAAAACCCCTAACATTATTATTATTATTTTGGTGGAGAGAAAAGTCCACTGTATTTCAGAGACTGACAACCGGGGGGAAAGGTGGCTGTTGCTGCTGTTGTTTAGTCGCTCAGTCATGTTCGACTCTTTGTGACCCCATGGACCACAGCACACCAGGCTCCCTTGTCCTTCACCATCTCCGGGCGTATGCTCAAACTCATGTCCATCGAGTCGGTGATACGATCTAGTCATCTCATCCTCTGTGGCCCCCTTCTCCTCCTGCCTTCAATCCTTCCCAGAATCAGGGTCTTTTCCAATGAACTGGCTCTTTGCATCAGGTAGCCAAAGTATTGGGGCTTTAGCTTCAGCATCAGTCCTTCTAATGAATATTCAGGCTTGATTTCCTTTAGGGTTGACTGGTTTGAATCTCCTTGCAGTCCAAGGGACTCTCAAGAGTCTTCTCCAGCACCACAGTTCAAAAGCATCAATTCTTCAGCGCTCAGCTTTCTTTATAGTCCAACTCTCACATCCATACATGACCACGGGAAAAACCATAGCTTTGGAGAAGGTGGATTCATGTCCAAATGCTGACTCCTCCGCTGATGATCATGGAGCAAAAATGGGGAATTTCAGGGGTGCAGAGGTGGAGGGAGAGGCTACCTGCAGATACAGTGCAGTCAGCTCTGACAGCCATCTTTCTTTTTTAACCTTCTTCTTTTCTATCGGAGGAGAGCTAATGAACAATGTTGTAATAGTTTCAGGCGGACAGCAAAGGGACTCAGCCCTATATATACACGAATCCATTCTCCCCCAAACCCCTTCCCCTCTAGGCTGCAACGTGACACTGAGCAGAGTTCCCTGTGCTCAGAGTAGGTCCTTATTATTATCCATTTTGAATACAGCTGTCTGCATGTGTCCATCCCACACTCCCTAACTCTCCTGTTCCCCCATCTTTCCTGCTTGGCAACCATAAGTTCATTCTCTGAGTTGTATAGAAAATCTTGAGAGGGGAAAAAACAAGAAAATGTCAGAAGCTATTGACCCGATGGAAGTGGAAAGGATTTTTACAGCTTTTCTTTCTACATTTCTGATATAGTTTGAGGTTTATCAACAATTGCACATTATACTTTTAAAAAATCTTAAATAACAACTTTAAGAAACTATTGTAATCATACCACCCTTACATAAGTAACTTTTAGCAATTTATACATGAATCTCTCTCTCTTTACACACACACACCAATGATATATATAAGAATTTATATGTGATAAACACATAATAAATAAGAACTTAATAATAAATATATAAATTACATATGAAAATTTATGTTTTGTAGTGGGTATATACACATCCATGCATCTCTCTGTGTGTGTATATATAATGTCTGATAGAGACACACATGGGCATAATGTTGGATATATGGATATAGACCTATAAAATATCATTACTGGACCTAGAGATCGTCATACGAAGTGAAATAAGTCAGAGAAAGAGAAATATCATACGGCATCACATATAGGTGGAATGTAAAAAAAACTGTACAAATAAACTTATTTACAAAACTAAAGCAGAGTCAGAGATGTGAACATCAAACTGATGGCTAGCAGAGGGGAGGAGGAGAGGGATAAATTGGGAGGTGAGGCTCGACAGGGACACACTTTGTTATCGTTCAGTTGCTCAGTCATGTCAGACGCTTTGCCACCCCGTGGACTGTAGCCCACTAGGCTCCTCTGTCCATGGGATTCTCCAGGCAAGAACACTGGAGTGGGTTGCCATTCCCTTCTCCAGGGGATCATCCAGACCCAGGGATCAAACCCGCATCTCCTGTGTTGCAGGCAGATTGCTCACCACTGAGCCCCCTGGGAAGCCGACCTCTGGTAGTATGTTCCTGCTAATCCAGACTTCTCATTTAGCCCTCCCAGCCTCCAGACTCTCCCCCATAAGTGTGTTTGGTTGATTCAGTTTGTTGTAGAAACAAACATAACAGTGTAAAGCAATTTTACTCTAATTAAAAAATAAAATAGCAGTTAAGGGCTTCCCTGGTGGCTCAGTGGTTAAAAAATTTTTTTTTTAAATCTGCCTGTCAATGCAGGAGACACGGGTTTGATCCCTGGTCCGGGAAGATCCCACAGGCCGCAGAGCAACTAAGCCCATGCATCACAACCACTGAGCCTGTGCGCCAGAGCTGGGGGAGGCGGGGGGGCCGGGGGCCCGTGCTCAGCAGCAGGAGAAGCGCCCTCAGTGAGAAGGCCCCGCACCGCACCGCAGCCAGGGAAAGCCCTGGCGCGGCAGTGAAGAGCTGGCACAGCCGAAATAGAACAAACACAATTTGCAAACTCCAACCACCCCAGCTCCTCCCTCTCCTCCACCCCCATACTCAGTGGTCGTGTCTCCTACGGTCCACGCCTAACTGTGGCTCCCATCTCTCTCACACTTGCCACTCTCTCACACGCATTTTCCGTCTCTCCCGCTGTGTCACAGAACACAAGTCTACCCCACCCTTAATTCTCTCCATCCACCCCCACCCCCACCCCCATCTCAAGGACATCCTCCTGAAATGCACATCTAAGACAAAAGAATGAACAAAATGCTAGAACAAAATGCTAAGACAAAAGAATGAACAAAAACAAAAGTTTTCTCGTGGGGACTCTAGAAAAATGATGCTGATGATCCTATTTGCAAGGCAGAAATAGAGACACAGAGGAAGCGAAGAAACCAAGGGGAAGCGGGGGTGGGATGAGCTGGGAGCCTGGGCTGACACGTGTCCACTACCGACGCTGCGTATAAACGGGTAACTAAGGAAAGCCGACGCAGACTCAGGGACCTCAACTCAGGGCTCTGTGGCGACCCAAACGGGAAGGAAGTCCAAAAGAGAGGGAGCGGACACCTGTGTGGCTGATTCACTCTGCTGCGCAGCAGAGACCAACACAACACCAAAAAGCAACTGGAGTTCAATACAAATTAACTTTTCACACAGCTGACTGACTCAGCACTGAGGAGCACAGGGGTCTCTGGCTTCAGGCACGGGTGCACCCAGGTCCCAGGGATCTATCTCTCCCATCTTTGGCCTCTGCCTTCCCCAGCAGGAGTCACCCGCAATCCCTTCCACAAATACCCCAGGGCTGGGCCTCCTTTCCCAGTTGCAGTCACATGTCCATCCTGGAGACAGTAACAGTGGTTTCAACTGAACGGGTAGAAGCCAAAGTACTGGAGCTTCAGCTTCAGCATCAGTCCTTCCAGTGAACACCCAGGACTGATCTCCTTTAGGATGGACTGGTTGGATCTCTGTGCAGTCCAAGGGACTCTCAAGAGTCTTCTCCAGCACCACAGTTCAAAAGCATCAATTCTTTGCTCTGCTTACTAGAGCCAGGGAACTCCCCCTCTTGGCCTGAACAAGCCTGAGTTGTTTCTGTCTTGCAAGCCCTCCCAGGCCAGCTGCGCCCTGCATGTCTACAGAGCCCTCATGGGTGCTGACTGAAAACCTCATCTGGGGGGAGGGCTCAAGGTGAACCGAACCGGGCGTCATTCTCCTGCAACCGGGGGTGTCCTGCAGGACCACCCAGAAGGAGCTGCCTTCATAGCAATGCACCTGCATTGTTTGGTTGCTCAGTTGTGTCTGCCTTTTTGCAATCCCATGGACCATAGCCCGCCAGGCTCCTCTGTCCATGGGATTCTCTAGGCAAGAATACCGGAGTGGGTTGCTGTTTCCTTCTCCAGGGGTTCTTCCCAACCCAGGGATCGAACCCCAGTCTCCTGTATTGCAGATTCTTTACTACTGAGCCACCAGGGAAACCCTATCATTTATACTTAACAAACCCATCTTTATTTTTTACACACCACTGCTTTCACTTCACACAATCCTTTACTGTTTTATTGAAGCATAGTTGATATGCAAGATTACACTAGCTTCAGGAATGCAGCAAAGTAATTCAAAATTCTATAGATTACAGACCATTCAAAGTTACTACAAGATAATGGAGATCAATGTTATGCCAACTGATGTGAAGAACTGACTCAATGGAAAAGGCCCTGATGCTGGGAAAGACTGAGGGCAAGAGGAGAAGGGGGTGACAGAGGATGAGATGGTTGGATGGCATCACCGACTCAACGGACATGAGTCTGAGGAAACTCCAGGAGATAGTGGAGGACAGAGGAGTCTGGCGTGCTGCAGTCCACGGGGAGGCAAAGAGTCAGACACGAGTTAGTGACTGAACAACAACAGGAAAACATATAATTAAATACAGAATAGAATGTTGGGCCTTACCTGGAGGTCCAGTAGCTAAGGCTTCCCAGGTGGCTCATTGGTAAAGAACCTGCCTGCCAATGCAGAAGACTCGGGTTCGATCCCCTGGGTCAGAAAGAT
The DNA here is from genome assembly GCF_049115385.1 of Moschus berezovskii. NCBI lineage: Eukaryota > Metazoa > Chordata > Mammalia > Artiodactyla > Moschidae > Moschus > Moschus berezovskii. The sequence goes on from NC_142481.1 coordinate 1,774,704, forward strand.
CCCCTGGAGAAGGGAATAGCAACCCACTATTCTTGCCTGGAGAATCCAATGGACAGAGGAGCTAGCAGGCTACAGTCCATGGGGTTGCAAAAGAGTCAGACACAGCTTAGCAACTGAACAACAAACAGTGGCTAAGATTCTGCGTTGCCAGTGCACAGGGTCAGGGTTCGATCCCTCATCGAGGAACTACATCCCTTACGTTGCAAGTGAGAGTTCATATGCTGCACAGCACGCTGCAGCTGAGATCCAGTGCAGCCAAAGAAATAAACGAATATCAGAAAAGAACACAGTGCTAAATGTAACACCATATATATAATCATGTGTAAACAATGACCTGAGCATACAGTTATGTAATCACCCATGCTAAGAACACAGAATAATCTTACCATGGATCGCCCATCATCACTTACTGTAGAATCTGCGTTTCAGCTGACCCCATGGAACAGCGCTTGGTGGGAAGAAGCTGGCGGGGAGATGATTATCGGGAAACTGAAGATTTGTCTGGAGTCTGGAATCTGGGGCTGCAGCCTGTCAACATCTTCCAGCAAAAGCTAGTGGAAGCTCGTCTCCTGCGTGTCTGGGTGACTGTCCAGGGGAGAGGAAGACCCTGCATTATTCCCAGTCATTCCTTTGTGTGTGTCTGTGCTAAATCGTATCTGACTCTCTGCGACCCCAAGGACGACCCCAAGGACTGCAGCCCGCCAGGCTCCTCTGTCCATGAAGTTCTCCAGGCAAGAACACTAGAGTGGGTTGCCACACCCTTCTCCAGGGGATCTGCCCTACCCAGGGATGGAACCCACATCTCCTGCATTGCAGGTGGATTCTTTACCACTGAGGCACCAGGGAAGCCCAATACATTCATTTAACTTGACACGTGAGCCCTAATTCTGGCATTTTCCACTCCCTACTGCCTTGAACAGAATTTTGAATGGTCTCTCAGTGCGGGGACCCTCCCCCTGCCAAGGGCTTTCCTAACCCCAGGAGGATGCGCCTTGGTGAGAGTGGGGTGGGCGTGGGGAGAGGTGTGCTGTTCAATTGCAGAGTGGTCGGAGGGTCACAGTGAAATGGGAACCCCAGGCGCCTCTCTGGGAAACAGCCTGTCTCCAGCAGTTCACCACTCTTCAGCCGTTCTCCCCCGCGTGGAGGGTGTGCACGCCTCCGGGGTCACAAGGAACCTAATTGGAAGGCCAGGGCTCTGCTGACCCTCGGGTCTCCGGTTCCTCTGGGAGCCTCCAGCCCTCTGGCCCCTCCGCTCTCCCGGGACACTCCCTGGCGGCGGCCGCAGACTGCGGGGCGCCAGGAGCCTGCTCTCCTTAATCCTCCAGCTGGGGCCGGAGGCCCGTGGAGGGGCTGGAGGAGGCCCCGTCCCTCCCCGCCCCACGCTGTCCCCACCGAGGGGCACTGCCCCAGCACGGACATCCCAGGGCACGACTTCTCTGCCTTCTTCCAGGTTTCAACTTTTTTAAACAAGTTTTTATAGTTGCTTTACTATGCTGTATTAGTTTGTGCTGCGCAGCAAAATGAATCAGTTATACGCACAGATGTATCTGCTCGTTTTCTGGATTTCCTTCCCATTTAGGTCACCACAGAGACATCAACAACCTCAGATAAGCAGATGATACCCCTCTAATGGCACCAAGTGAAGAGGAACTAAAGACTCTCTGCATGAGGGTGAAAGAGGAGAGTGGAAAAGCTGGCTTAAAACTCAACATTCAGAAAACTAAGCTCATGGCATCACTTCATGGCAAATAGATGGGGGAAAAGTGGAAGCAGTGACAGGTTTTCTGTTCTTGGGCTCCCAAATCACTGCAGATGGGGAACTGCAGCCATGACGTTAAAAAACGCTTGCTCCCTGGAAGAAAAGCTTTGATAAACCTAGACACCACTTTGCCAGCAAAGGTGCTTATGAAGTGTGGTGTCTGAGAAGACTCTTGAGAGTCCCTTGGACTGCAAGGAGATCAAGACAGTCAACCCTAAAGGGAATCAATCATGAATACTCATTGGAAGGACTGATGCTCAAGCTGAAGCTCTAATACTTTGGCCACCTGATGTGAAGAGCTGACTCATTGGAAAAGACTCTGATCCTGGGAAAGATTGAAGGCAGGAGGAGAAGGGGACGACAGGGGATGAGATGGCTGGATAGCATCACTGACTCGATGGACAGGAGTTTGAGCAAGCTCCGGGATCTGGTGATGGACAGGGAGGCCTGGTGTGCTGCAGTCCGTGGGGTCCATGGAGTTGGAGATGATTTATCAACTGAACAGGTTGCTTTACAATGTTGTGTCAGTTTCCACTGAATAGCAGAGTGAACCAGCCGTATGTCCCCATATCTCCCTCTCTTTTGGACTTCCTTCCCATCCAGGTCACTGCGGAGCACTGAGTACAGGTCCCTAAGCTCTACAGTCGGCTCTGATTAGCTATTTCACCCACGTATCAACAGTGGACATGTATCAATCCCAGGCTCCCAACTCATCCCACCCCCGCTTCCCCCTTGGTATCTGAACATTTCTTTGCTTTCTCTGTATCTCTATTTCTGCTTAGCAAATAGGTTCTTCTGTGCCATTTTTCTAGATTCAACATATATGTGTGGTTTTTCTCCTGACTTACTTCACTCTGTATAACGGTCTCTAGGCCTACCCACAGCTCTGCAAATGTATATATACAATGGAATATTACTCAGCCATAAAAAGGACAGAATGTCTATACCAGTGAGGGTCTGGGAGATGTAGCCTGGTGAGGGAGGGAAAGACACTGTCACTCTTTCCACGCCCAGGAGTGGAGGATCCTTGACCCTAGGAATGCTTCCTCACTCAGGAAGGAGTGAGCACAAGCCCTGTGAATTGTTTCTCCATCCAGGAAAGGTAGACAGAGCCTCTGCCTCTGCTCCCGTCCCATTCTGGGGCTCAAGACCCAGGAGCTACCCCAGGCCACTGGGGCTTCCCTGGTGGCTCAGACACAAAGAATCGGCCTGCCAGTGCAGGAGACCCGGGTTTGATCCCTGGGTTGGGAAGATCCCCTGGAGGAGGAAATGGCAACCCACTCCAGTATTCTTGCCTGGAGAATCCCATGGACAGAGGAGCCTGGCGGGCTGCAGTCCATGGGGTTGTCGAGTGGGACACGACTGAGCGACTCACACTTTCACTCTTTGCACTTGACCAGAGGCCATGGGAAGGATCAGGCAGGAATGGGCGCTTCCCCCAGCCTCCCCGCCTTCCGGCTGCACGCAGCCTCAGCTTCCCTCGGCCTCCTGTGAACTGGGGAAGGGGAGCAGTGAGCTGGGTGGGTCAGGAGTGTCTCGCCTGGGTCACCCTGCAAATCAGAGGGCAAGAAGCCTCCCGGGTTCCAGCCCTGGCACAGAGCCCTCTGGGACCCCCTTTAGATGCCACATATTAGGACAGCAATGGGCGGGGGCCCCCAGAAGCCCCGCTCTCCCTCTGTGGTGCCCACTGGAGGGATTTGGAGACCCCGTCTGAGACAGCCAGGTGTGAACTATAAATGACATTCTAAGAGACACCAACGAGGGAGCATGCAAGCCTCCAACAAGGACCCGGCCTGCCTCGGCCCCGGGCACTGAGCTGAATCCTGGGGAGTCTCAGGAGCTTGTGCAGATGTGTTCCTTTCCCCCTGGGGTGCGGGTGGAGGAAGGAGTAGGGACTCTGAGCAAGGCAAGATCATTTTTTAAGTGAATGGAGATAGGCAACGATGCTGTGGTGTGAAAAGTGAGTGAAAGTGTTGGTAGCTCCATCGTGTCTGACTCTTTGTGACCCACGGACTGTAGCCCAACAGGCTCCTTTGTCCATGGAACTCTCCAGGCAAGAATACTGGAGTGGGTTGTCATGCCCTCCTCCAGGGGCTCTTCCCGCCCCAGGGACTGAACCTGGGTCTGCTGCACTGCAGGCGGATTCTTTACCATCTGAGAGGACGATTTCATGGACAGGACGCCAAAGCCATAGGCAACAAAGGCAAAAGGAGACAAAGCAGGACTGCAGCTAAGTTCAAGCCTTTGCAAGACAGCAGCAGACAGGCACACAGACCACAGGCGTATGGGCGCCAGCTGGGAGAGGGGCGGGAGGAGCTGGGAGACTGCGGTCGATGCGGCTCTGCCACCGGTACTGCGCGCAAGACAAGTGACTAGTGAGGACTGACCGCGCAGCTCAGGGGCCTCTGCTCAGTGCTCTGCGGTGGCCCAGACGGGAAGGAAGTCCACAAAAGAGAGGACACACGTATATGGATGGCTGACTCATTTTGCCTTACAGCAGAAACTAACACAACATCGCAAAGCAACTACACTCCCATAAAAATCAACTTAAAAAACTTCTGTGAGGCTTCCCTGGTGATGAACCTGCCTTCCAACGCAGAGATCTCTGGCCCAGGAAGGCCCTTAGTCGCACAACAGCCACGTCTGGAGACCACCACTCCCGAAGCCCATGGGCCTAGAGCCTGTGCTCTGCAACAACAGAAGCCGCTGCAATGAGACGCCCTGGCACCAGAGCCGGGGAGCAGCCCCGGCCACCACAACTAGAGAAAGCCCGTGCGCAGCACGAAGACCCAGTGCAGCCAAAAATAAACAAAATAAACACGTGGGGGAGGGGCGTGGGAGAGAACGGATCCATATATATGTATGGCTGAGTCCCTATGCTGTTTACCTGAAACTATCAAACACTGTTAAATCAGCTATACACCAACACAAAATAAAAAATTAAAAGTTTAAAAAATGAAAATAAAAAGATCAAATGTGATTAATTTTAAAACTTATCCATCATCAGGCAACACAGAGATAATGACTCTTAAGGTGTGGGGATATTTATTCCATTGTTCTTTTCTATGCATACTTATCTGTCTGTCTACCTACCTACTCTGACTTTGTCATCATCAGAAACCACACCTTGCCTGAAATCACATATCGGATCGTTGTTGCTCTCAACGCTGGCCCTGGTCTCCTTAGGTCTTCCCACCCCTCGCCGCCCCCACCCCCCGCATACAATTCTGTGACTTATTGGCACATTCAGTTCACAGCACCTGACCACAGCTCCTCCTGATCTAATTTAAATTCCACGGTCCATTCTGACAATAACTGTTAGTGTTCACCGCTCTGGAACAAATTACTGCAAACTTAGAGTCTGGAAACGATGCCCACAGATCACCTGACCGTTGTTGTATAGGTCAGAAGTCCAGGCAGCCTCCACCGGGTCTCAGGAAGCTGAAGTCAAGGTGGGGCTGGGCTGGGTTCCACCACAGAGGCTTCGGGGAAGAACTCACTGCCATACTCTTCTTTCACTGTTACTGGGTTTTACTGGTTGTAGTGGCCATTCTCTGCCCCAGAGGTGGATCTCCCCACTAGTCAAGCCTTCAGATGATTGAAAACAACCCGATATGTTTTTCTTTAAAAAAAAAAAAAAACCTGCTAAAATACACATAACATTAAATTAACCATCTTAACGTTTTTGTTTTTGGCCACATGAGACGGCATGTGGGATCTTAGTTCCCTGAACTGAGCAGGGATCAGACCTGGGCCACCTGCAGTGGAAGACGAACTCTGAACCCCTGGGCCAGCAGGGAAGTCCCTATCCTCACCATTGTTAAGTGCACCGTTCAGCAGTGTGTAATATGTTCATAGTGTGGTACAACTGCCACTACCGCCCATCTCCAGAACCCTTTTCATCTTGCTAAACTGAAACCCTGTCCCCATTAAACACCAGCTCCCCACCCTCCCTCTCTGAGGCCCTGCGAAGCACCACTGCACTTTTCATCTCAAGGAATTTACAACTCCAGAGACGGCAGATATGCAGATGACACCACTCTAATGGCAGAAAGCGAAGAGGGACTAACAGCCTCTTGATGAAACTGAGAGAGGAGAGTGAAAAAGCTGGCTTAACACTCAACATTCAGAAAACTAAGATCACGGCATCCGGTCCCATCACTTCACGGCAAATAGATGGGGAAACAGTGGAATAGTGGAAACAGGTTTTCTTTTCTTGGGCTCCAAAATCACTGCAGATGGTGACTACAACCATGAAAGTAAAAGACGCTTGCTCCTTCGAAGGAAAGCTATAACAAATCTAGACAGCGTATTAAAAAGCAGAGACATCACTTTGCTGACAAAGGTCCACGTAGTCAAAGCTTATAGTTCTTCCAGTAGTCATGTACGGATGTGACAGTTGGACCATAAAGGCTGAGCACTGAAGAATTGATGCTTTTGAACTGTGGTGTTAGAGAAGACTCTTGAGAGTCCCTTGGACTGCAAGGAGATCCAACCAGTCCATTCTAAAGGAGATCAGTTCTGAATATTCATTGGAAGGACTGATGCTGAAGCTGAAGCTCCAATACTTCGGCCACCTGATGCAAAGTACTGACTCCTTGGAAAAGACCCTGATGCTGGGAAAGGTTGAAGGCAGGAGGAGAAGGGGACGACAGAGGATGAGATGGTTGGATGGCATCACTGACTCAATGGACATGAGTTTGAGCAAACTCCGGGAGATGGTGAAGGACAGGGAGGCCTGGCGCGCTGCAGTCCTTGGTGTTGCAGAGTCAGACACAACTTAGGGACTGAACAACAATAAACACACACAAACGCATAAAGCAATATATTGTAACATATTCACAAATAGTAACTACTACATTTAGAAAACTGTCCAAACGCATCTGCAGCTTCAGGCAAAGTCAAACTGCCTCCTGTCACTCCACTCCAGGTAACTGAATTGTTCTCCTCAGCCCTTCATGGTGGAGATTCTGAAGCTGCCACTGCTTATAAGCCTGAATTTATTTATTTTTTAATAACTTTAATAAGTTTTAATAACTTTAAGTGTTTATTTATTTAGCTTTGCCAGGTCTTGCTTGCAATGGGCTCAGCAGGCCTATGGCATGAGGGATCTTCGTTCCCCGATCAGGGGTCAAACCTGCATCCCTTGCACTGCGAGGCAGGTTCTTACCTGCTGGACCAACAGGGAAATCCTCCTAATTCCTTTTTAAAAAGGGGCTTCAGTTCAGTCGCTCAGTCATGTCCGACTCTCCGCGACCCCATAAATCACAGCATGCCAGGCCTCCCTGTCCATCACCAACTCCCGGAGTTCACTCAAACTCATGTCCACAGAGTCGGCGATGCCATCCAGCCATCTCATTCTCGGTTGTTCCCTTCTCCTCCTGCCCCCAACCTTTCCCAGCATCAGAGTCTTTTCCAGTGAGTCAACTCGTCACATGAGGTGGCCAAAGTATTGCAGCTTCAGCTTTAGCATCAGTCCTTCCAATGAACACCCAGGATCGATCTCCCTTAGAATGGACTGGTTGGATCTCCTTGCGGTACAAGGGACTCTCAAGAGTCTTCTCCAACACCACAGTTCAAAAGCATCAATTCTTCAGCGATCAGCTTTCTTCACAGTCCAACTCTCACATCCATACATGACCACGGGAAAAACCATAGCCTTGACTAGACGCACCTTTGTTGGCAAAGTAATGTCTCTGCTTTTTAATATATTATCAAGGTTGGTCATAACTTTCCTTCCAAGGAGCAAGCGTCTTTTAATTTCATGGCTGCAATCAGCATCTGCAGTGATTTTGGAGCCCAAAAAAATAAAGTCTGACACTGTTTCTACTGTTTTTCCATCGATTTCCCATGAAGTGATGGGACCAGATGCCATGATCTTTATTTTCTGAATGTTGAGCTTCAAGCCAACCTTTTCAGTCTCCTCTTTCACTTTCATCAAGAGGCTTTTGAGTTCCTCTTCACTTTCTGCCATAAGGGTAATGTCATCAGCATATCTGAGATTATTGATATTTCTCCCAGCAATCTTGATTCCAGCTTGTGCTTCTTCCAGCCCAGTGTTCCTCATGATGTACTCTGCATATAAGTTAAATAAGCAAGGTGACAATATACAGCCTTGATGCACTTCTTTTCCTATTTGGAACCAGTCTGTTGTTCCATGTACAGTTCTGACTGTTGCTTCCTGACCTGCATACAGGTTTCTCAAGAGGCAGGTCAGGTGGTCTGGGATTCCCATCTCTTTCAGAATTTTCCACAGTTTATTGTGATCCACACAGTCAAAGGCTTTGGCATAGTCAATGAAGCAGAAATAGATGCTCTTCTGGAACTCTCTTGCTTTCTCCATGATCCAGTGGATGTTGGCAATTTGATCCCTGGTGCCTCTGCCTTTTCTAAAACCTGCTTGAACAAAAGGGGCTTAAGAGTTTACATTTGTGATGTTACTTGTTAAAAAAACAAAGAGCATATACACATCTTTTGAAGTGTTGAAAACAGTACTTTATAGTCTTTATCATATTACGTTTTATAAGTGCTGAATATATTTCTGTTCACTTTTCTCTGTTCTGTTTTGTAGCCTTAAGAGTGTTGCAAACATATATGAAGGTATATGAGTAAATGCCCCACAGGGTGTGATGCTGCATTATATATGAAACTGTGTCAGTTCAGTTCAGTTCAGTCGCTCAGTCGTGACCGACTCTTTGTGACCCCATGAATCACAGCACGCCAGGCCTCCCTGTCCCTCACCAACTCCTGGAGTTCACTCAAACTCATGTCCATTGAGTCGGTGATGCCATCCAGCCATCTCATTCTCTGTCGTCTCCTTCTCCTCCTGCCCCCAATCCTTCCCAGCATTAGAGTCTTTACATATAATAATTTTTGTCTCTTGACGAAACTAAAATTAAAATAGGAGTGTAGATTTTCCCCCCCTACCGCCAATGGGGAGGCACCGGTTGGTTTGGTATAAGGGATGGTAATATCTTTTTTTTTTCTTTTAATGTGGACTATTTTTAAAACCTTTATTGAATTCGTTAAAAAATTGCTTCTGTTTCATGTTTTGGTTTTTTTGCCCAAGAGGCCCGTGGGATCTTACTCCCTGACCGGGGATGAGACCTGCACCCCTGCATCAGAAGGCAAAGTCCTAACCACTGGGCCACTGGGGAAGCACCAGGGAATGGTAAAAATCTCAATTATGTGGGGGATTGACCGAAGGGTGGGAGGGCAGGAATGGAAGTGGGGGTGCCCTCAGGAGACCAGGGGGGTAAGCCACCGGGAAGATGGGGGTGGGGCAGCCAAGGTGGCGATGGGGAGGAGGACGGCAGAGGGAGGGGGTGTGACCCGCGGACCCTGCTGCCTGGAGACTGTCCGTGGGAGAGGCTCGTGCTTCTGCCTCATGACCGCGAGAGGCACTTCCCACCCCCCAAGAGAACGGTCTGGGCAGCCTGGGCTCCCAGATACTTTGCAGGTTAATGACCAGCCAAGGCCTTGTTCCCTGAGAATGAGAGGTCAACTCCTTCCAAGGAAGGGTCGCCAGCCCGGCTGGAACCAGCCTGGGAGCGGCTCAGAGGCGTTTCTGCTCCTCTCCTCCCCCAGCTCCCCTCCTGAGAAAGGACTGGGGGCCCTGGAGGCAGATTTGGCCGAAGATTGGAGATAGGCAGGAACAGATCCCTCCAGTAGGCCCCGTCCACTGGGTCACCTGCAGCTATCCTAAAGCAGGCCTCAGATGCCACGAATCCCAACAGGAATCCTTCATCACTGATTGCTTTGCATTCGTTGTGATTTTTTAAAAAAAGCATTGTTAAAATATTATATATTTGGGGGCTTCCCGGGTGGTCTAGTGGTTGAGAATCCACCTGCCAATGCAGGGGACACAGGTTCGATCCCTGCTCCGGGACAACCCCACATGCCTCAGGGCAACCAAGTCTGTGCACCACAGCACTCAGCCCGCGCACCCTCGAGCCTGTTCTCCACAGCAAGAGGAGCCCCTGCATTGAGAAGGCCGAGCGCTGCGACTACAGAGCAGCCCTGCTCACTGCAGCCAGAGAAAGCCCACACCACAGCGGAGACAGCACGGCCACAAGGCAATTTTTTAAAAATATTACATATTTAGGACTTCTGCATGGTGCCCGTGGTAAAGAACCTGCCTGCCAACATAGGAGATGTAAGAGACGCGGGTTTGATGTCTGAGTCGGGAAGATCCCCTAGAGGAGGGCATGGCAACCCACTCCAGTATTCCTGCCTGGAGGATCCCATGGACAGAGGAGCCTGGCGGGCTGCAGTCCACAGGGCTACAAATAGTGGGACATGACTGAAGTGACTCAGCAGGCACGCACTAGCAGTCCTTAGGTGAGGACCTCACCGTTCAATGCGGGGGGCGAGAGTTTGATCCCTGGTCGGGGAGCTAAGACCTCCACGTGCCTCACGGCCCGAAAACCCAAAACATAAACAGACGCAAAACTATAACAAATTCAAATTCAATGAAGACTTTAGGAATGGTCCACGTTTTTTTAAACATTTTTTTTTTTAAATAAAGGAAAAACATTACATGTCTTAATGACCGAGTTTTCTACTGCCTCCCTAGACTTCAGGAGAGTCCCTCACCCCAACCTGGGCCCCTGAATGCTTGAGACGTGCTGGGTGCTTGCTGATTCCAGTCCTGTGAGATTCGCCACGTGGGTCTTTCCTTTCCAACTGGGAGCACAGGATGTGTGGTGAGAAATGACCCCAGCTTCCCAGCGCTAATTAACACCCGGAGGCAGAGGCTGGAGCATGGCCGAGTGTCTCCAGTGGAACGCTGGATTCCCTGCGCAAGGCTGACCGGGTGGGCGGGGAGGGGGCATTCCAGGAGGGAGAGAACTTGGGCGCACTCGGAGAACTCATGGCCTATGTCCAAAACCCAGGGCCAAGAAGGGCTTCGTGTGTCCCAGCAGAAGAAAGAGACACGCTTGGGAGAGCACAGAGAGCTTAGGAGGCAGAAGCCACCTGTTCCCATGCCTGTGGCTGGGCACTGCCTCTGTCAAAGCAGGGGGAAGGCCTGGATGGGCATGGGACTCGGCGGGAGAACGGAAACATGGACATGGGTGGCTGAGTGCCTCTGCTGCTCACCTGAGACTATCACAACACTGTTTGTTGACTGGCTCTACCCTGGTACGAAAGAAGTATTTAAAGAAAGAAAAACAACAACACAGTGCGGGGACTCCTGGGGTGGTCCAGTGATTAAGACCTCACCTTATGATGCAGCGAGTGACAGTTTGATCCCAGGGTGGGACACTGAGATCCCACAGGACTCACGGCCCCCAAAACCAAAACATAAAACAGAAGCAAAATTGTAACAAATTCAATAAAGATTTTAAAAGTGGTGGTTGAGTCTCTCGGTTGTATCTGGCTGTTGCGACCCTGTGGATTGTTGATGGCTAGGCTCCTCTGCCCACGGCATTTCCCAGGCCAGAATACTGGAGTGGGTTGCCATTCCTCTCTTCAGGGGATCTTCCTGACCCAAGGGTTGACCTCAATGTCTCCTGCACTGCAGGCAGATTCTTTACCACTGAGCCACCAGGGAAGCCCAATGGGCCACATCAAAAAATCTTTAAAAAGAAACAGTACAAAACAAAAATAGCCAAGCGAGACTACTAGGCTGTTACGAACTGAGCTCCATGCCCTCTAAATTCATTCACTGAAGTCCTGACCCCTCGCGGCCCCCCAGCAGCTCAGATTGTGCCTGAGCTGGTATATAGGCTTTTCAGTCTACAGACAGTCAGCCTAGATTTAGTCTTTTCAGTCTGCAGATAGTTCAAGTAAGGTGTGTTCATAAGGGCAGGCCCTAATCCAACCATCAGCACCCTCATCAGATGATGAAGTCTGGACATGAGCAGTGAAGACCGTGCGAGGGCACTGGGAGAAGGTGGCCGTCTGACGCCGTGGAGAGGGGCCGCGGGAGGGACCTGCACCCCCGACACCCTCATCCCAGATTTCTGGTCTCCAGGGTTGTGAGATGACACATGGCTGTTGCTCCAGCCCCCCAGCCTGCGCTGCCCTGCGACGGTGGTGCAAGCAGACTAGCACAGCTTAATACCCCCAATAAAAGCAGTGTCTCCCCAACGTTCCCTGCAGCACTGTTTACAATAGCTGAGACATGGGAGCAACTTGAATGTCCATCAACAGAGGATAGATAAAGAAGATGTGGCACATACATACAATGGAACATTACCCAGCCATTAAAAAGAACGAAATAATACAACAACATGGATGGCCCTAGAGACTGCCATACTGAGTGAAGTCAGACAGAGAAGGAGAAATATCATATGATGCCCCTTATATGTGGAATCTAAAAAGAAATGATGCAAACAGACTTATTACAAAACAAAAAAAGACTTACAGACTTTGAGAACGAACTTACAGTTGCGAGGGGAAGGGACAGTTAGGGAGCTTGGGATGGACATGTACACACGGCTATATTTAAAATAGATGAGCAACAAGGACCTACTCTACAGCACAGGGAACTCTGGTCAGGGTTATGTGGCAGCCTGGATGGCAGGGGAGTTTGGGGGAGAGAGTGGGTACATGTGTATGTATGGCTGAGTCCCTTTGCTGTCCACTTGAAATTATCAAACACTGTTAAGCAGCTACACTCCAATACAGAACAAAACGGTAAAAAAATAAAAGGACAGTGCCAGATTTATTATTTCCCCTAACGAGGGAGCGCTCTGCTAGTCAGGCAGTCTCTCTGTCCTGGATGGACTGATCTCATGCAGGGTTTGGTGCTGGGAGGGTGGCGGACCTTTGGAGGCATCAACAGCTTCGTGCAGTCTGTAGGACTGTGGTCTCTCAAGTGAGATCCCCGCTGACTGGCTGGCACCTGGAGGCGTGTTTACCAGAGTGAGTCCACCCTTGATGGGCTCTTTCACTGGCTGAGTTTGCAGGGTAGAGCACTGACATGGATTGTTTGGGTTGCAAAAGCACGTTCGCTGAGGCGAGCCACTGTGGAGCGGCTGAACGGGTTTCTAACGGATTCTGGTTGGCGGCCTGCTTCTCTGGTTGTCTTTTTCGAAGCTTGTGGGAACTTTCCAACACTCCGCTTGTAGGATGGTGGTGGCCCCCAAGACTGTCAGCTCCATGAGAACAGGAAGATGATCTGAATTGCTCATAAAGGAGGCTGAACGCCAAAGAATTGATGCTTTTGAACTGTGGTGTTGGAGAAGACTCTTGAGAGTCCCTTGGACTGTAGGGAGATCAAACCAGTCCATCCTAAAGGAAAGCGGCCCTGAATATTCACTGAAAGCACTGATGCTGAAGTTGAAAAACCAAAGAACCGAGTCATTGGAAAAGGCTCTGATGCGGGGAAAGACTGAGAGCAGGAGGAGAAGGGGATGACAGAGGATGAGATGGTTGAATGGCATCACCGACTTGAGGGACATGAATTTGAGCAAGCTCCAAGAGATAGTGGAGAACAGGGAAGCCTGGCGTGATGCAGTGTAGGGGGGCTTCCCAGATCGGGGATGGAACTCCTGACCCCTGCACTGGCAAGCAGGTTCTTTGCCACTGAGCCGCTAGGGAAGCCCTATTTTCAGTGTCACTGTCTGTCACCTCGCTATGTCTATACTCACACGCACACACTGGTGCGTGCACACATACCCCAAAACATAAGTATATGCTGAGGAACATTGGTTTTTTGAATAGTAATATGATGTAGTCATTCATAAAGTGATGCAAGTGGAGCTTCCAGACATATTCAGGCATACCCTGCATTCACCTATTTTTAAGCCAAATGCCATGGACCTTCCAAAAAGAACTTGGAGTCTCCACTGTATGCAAGCCTTGGTGAGGAGCTGGGTCTTCGGCTAAAAAGCTGTAGGACTCTTTCTGAGGATTTTAGGTAGAGGAAAACACAGATTTTCATTGTAATGGAAAACACAGGCAAAACAGTCATTCACATAAACTGTAGCAATATTTTCTTAGATCAGTCTCTCAAGGTGAAAGAAATAGAAGCAAAAATAAGCAAATGGGCCCTGCTGCTTCTGCTAAGTCGCTTCAGTCGTGTCCGACTCTGTGCAACCCCACAGACGGCAGCCTACCAGGCTCCCCTGTCCCTGGGATTCTCCAGGCAAGAATACTGGAGTGGGTTGCCATTTCCCTAATCAAACTTAAAAGCTTTTACACAGCAAAGGAAACCATATACAGAACAAAAAGACAACCTACAGAATGGGAGAAGAAACTTGCAAATGATGCAACTGATATGGGCTTACTTTTCAAAGTATACACACAGCTTACAACTCAATTATCAAAAAAAGACACAAACAAACAACTCAAAAAATGAGCAGAAGACCTAGATATTTCCCCCAAAGGAGATATATATGGCCAACAGGCACACGAAGAGACATTCAATAACACTAATTATTAGAGAAATGCAAATCAAAAGTACAATGCAGTACCACCTCACACAGGTCAGAATGGCCATAATCAAGAAGTCTACAAACAATAATCCCTGGAGGGGTTGTGGAGAGAAAGGAACCCTCCTAAACTGTTGGCGGGAATGTAATTTGGTGCAGCCACGATTGAGGACAGTATGGCGATCCCTTAAAAAACTAAAAACAGCTGCCATTTGATCCAGCAATCCTGCCCCTGGGCGTATACCTGGAAAAGACAGAAACTCTAATGTGAAAAGGTCCATGCACCCCAGTGTTCACAGCAGTACTGCTCGTAACAGCCAAGACATGGAGGCAATATGAGTGTCCACTGACAGATGAAAGGGTAACGATGTGGGGCGTATATACAATGGAACATTACTCAGCCACTGAAGGGAAGAAATAATGCCATTTGTAGCAACATGGATGGACCTAGACACGATCAGTCATATCAAGCAAAATAAGTCAGAGAAAGACCAGTATTGCATGATAGCACTTATACATGGAGGGGAAAATGGAAACTGTGGCAGATTTTATTTTCTTGGGCTCCAAAATCACTGTTGAGGGTGACTACAGTCATGAAATTAAAAGATGCTTCTTCCTTGGAAGAAAAGCTATGACAAACCTAGGCAGTGTATTCAAAAGCAGAGATATCACTTTCCCGGTAAAGGTGCACATAGTCAGAGCTATGGTTTTTTCAGCAGTCCTATATGACTGTGAAAATTGGACCATAAAGAAGGCTGAGCACCGAAGAATTCATGCTTTCAAACTGTGGTGTTGGAGAAGATGGTTGAGAGTCTCTTGGACAACAAGGAGGTCCAACCAGTCCATCCTAAAGGAAATCAATCATGAATATTCATTGGCAGGACTGATGCTGAAGCTCCAATACTTTGGCCACCTGATGTGAAGAGCTGACTCACCAGAAAAGACCCTGATGCTTGGAACAATTGAGAATAGGAAGAGAAGGGGGCGGCAGAGGATGAGATGGTTAAATGGAATCACTGACTCAATGGACATGAGTCTGAGCAAACTCTGGGAGATAGTGAAGGACAGGGAAGTCTGGTGTGCTGCAGTCCACGGGGACGCAGAGTCAGACATGACTTAGAGACTGAACAAAAACAGGCACTCCAAGAAACCTCCTGATTTACTTTATTTTGAAGTGGTCTACAAACTCATGAGCTTCTGGTCCCTTTGAAGACTTTCTTCTCACTGTCCCTTTGTAACTCACCCCCAACGCTAGCTGAGAGTTACTGAGAGCCCACTTTGTGCTAAGTCCATTACATACCTTATCCCCTCTACACATCAGAAGAGGCAGTGGGAGGCTCTGACTCTCTTGCTTTTGTCCCTAACAGGCAGAAAACACCAGTTTAGCATCCTAGCAAAGAGCTATCATTCCTTACAGGTGTTATCTCTGAATGCCTCACCTGGAGTCACATGCTTATTCCTGAACCAATCACGGTGGGCACGGCAACAGAACAGAGTGTCTGACAAGACTTGGGTCAAACACTCAATAGTTCTCCATAGAAAATGAAGGCGTCGGTGGCAAGAAACAGGAGGAGGGAATATTGGGCAGAAAAACCACAGAGATTTGCAAAAATAATAGAAATCATATTTCTAAATAGAGACCACCTATATCTCTGGCATTTTCAATTAGTTAGGCCAATAAATTCTCCTTTTTATTTAAGTCAATTTGAGTTGACTATCTTGTATGTTGTAACTGTTGTTGTTGTTGCTGTTTAGTCACTAAGTCACATCCAACTCTTTGCAACTCCATGGACTATAGCCTGCCAGGCTCCTCTGTCCCTGGAATTCTCCAGGCAAGAATAGTGGGCTGGGCTGCCATTTTCCTTGTCTAATGTTGTAAATGAAAGACACTAAATGATTCAATTACATATATTTCTTCTCTTTGCACCATAATGTAAACTCCACGAGAACAGATACAAAGTCTATTTTGCTCATTGCTACAGTCCCTTTGTCTGAAACAGTGCCTGGCACCACAGTAGGTACTTAGTAAATATTTGCCACGCTTGTGATTATCTGTTTAATACCTGACCTCAAACCTATCAGGCTCATTTCCATGCAGCACAGCATTTTGTTTTACTTTTTAAACTCACTCTGTTTCTCCCAGACTCTAATATGTCTCACACATAATGGGCTCTCAGAATACAGTGATGAACAAATAAATAATAACAAAATAACAAAAGGAACAAATAACAAAACAACACAAACAAATATTGGCGAGGATATGGGAAAAAGGGAACTCTGTACACTGTTGGTGGGAATGTAAATTGGTACAGGTACTACGGAAAATAGTACAGAGGTTTCTGAAAAAAAAAAAAAAAAACAGAACTACCATTTGACTAAGCAATTCCACTCCTGGGTACATATCTGAAAAAAAAAATGAAAACACTAATTTGAAAAGGTACATGTACCTCAATGGTCACAGGAGCACTATTTATAATAGCCAAGATATGGAAACAACCTAAGTGTCCATCAGCAGAGGAATGGATCAAGAAGATGTGCTACATACAATGGAATTCTACTGAGCAGTAAGAAAGAATGAAATTTTGCCACGTGCAACAACACGGATGGACTTGGAGGGGACTATGCTAAGTGAAATGTCAGACAGAGAAAGACAAATACTGAATGATACTGTTTATATGTGGAATCTAAAAAATATAACAAACTAGTGAATACAACAAATAGCCAGACTTGTAGAGAAAGAACTACTGGTTACCAAAGGGGAGAGGGAAGCAGAGAGGGGAAAAATATGGGTAGGGGATTAAGAGGTACAGACTATTACACAGAAACTAACCTACAAGGATACACTGTAAAACACAGTGAATAGAGTCAATATTTTATAATAACTATAAATGGAGTATAACTTTTAAAAATTCTGAATAACTATATCGTGTACTTGTAACATAATATTGTATATCAAAGATGAGTCAGTTAAAAAAAATCACAAAAAATAAACAAATAAGTATCTCTCTTGCTGGACTCCAAGGAACAGGGCAGTAGAGCCTATCAGTGTTGAGTTAACAGTAGTACCTTTAGCATTCAGCATACATAGGAAGTAAGCTCTCTTCAGATCATTACTGACTGAGTGATAGACAAAATGAATTAATAAGTATTAAGCATGCAAAATGTTAATGTCACTGGTGCTCGCAGCAGCTTATGAACCGACAATCTATGACTCCATGGAGTCGTTCACGCGGTCAACTTTTTATTCTTTTGCAGACACCCCACCCAAAGACAGATTTTAACACATACAGGCATCTAGCATAAACCACTGAAAGAGGCAGCTTTAGGGCTCCAGGCACTCCTCCCATTCCTTAGGTAGGTTACACTGACGTCACTGGTTCCTCTTGTTCCCCTACAAGAGCTCTTAGCTCTAGTTAGCAATAGAGGCAGAGTAGGGTCGGTTACCATAGAAACAACAGCTGCTGTGGGGAAGGAGAAGGCGCCTAAGCTGTGAGCAGAGACTGAAATTTTCAAGTTCAGGAGGCAGCCTGTGTGTGGAATAAAAATACCAGAACAGCACACAAATATATTCTCAGTAACTATTTTGGAGGTGATGGAATGAAAATATGGAAACTTGGGCAAGCCACCTCCTATCTCTGAGCCTCTTTCTTCACTTGTAAAATAAAAATAATAATTATCCTACTGCAGAGGACATTTCAATTATGATAATGTAAATACAATCCTTAGCACAGGGCTCAGTTCAGTCGCTCAGTCGTGTCCGACTCTTTGCGACCACATGAATTACAGCACATCAGGCCTCCCTGTCCATCACCAACTCCCGGAGTTCACTCAAACTCATGTCCATCAACTCGGTGATGCCATCCAGCCATCTCATTCTCTGTTGTCCCCTTCTCCTCCTGCCACCAATCCTTCCCAGCATCAGAGTCTTTTCCAGTGAGTCAATTCGTCGCATGAGGTGGCCAAAGTATTGGAGTTTCAGCTTTAGCATCAGTCCTTCCAATGAACACCCAGGATCGATCTCCTCTAGAATGGACTGGTTGGATCTCCTTGCAGTCCAAGGGACTCTCAAGAGTCTTCTCCAGCACCACAGTTCAAAAGCATCAATTCTTCGGCGATCAGCTTTCTTCACAGTCCAACTCTCACATCCATACATGACCACCGGCAAAACCATAGCCACAGGGCTAGGTGGACTTTAAATCAAAGTTTCTCAAGCACAGTCTTAGGTCTGCTTCATAATTGGAGGTATTTATTTATAAATTTCAGGTGCTTTTTTTTTTGTCTTCTCCAGTTCTCTTTCTAGGAGGAATGAAATCATCTTCCCTCTCCACCTTAATACACTGCCTTCTCGCCTTCTCACTAGGGTGCCAGATAAAATATAGAAAATCCAGTATGGACAATACTAACGCTAAAAAACTGTCATTTATTTAAAAATTCAAGTTTAACTGGGATATCCTGTAATTTTACTTGCTATATCATGCAACCCTACTTCGCACACTAGACTACTTTTTAACAAATGAAAATTTGGTTTTATCAGCCAAGCTAGCGGATGGCTCACTTACCAGGAACTCTAACTTTTGGTGTAGCATGCCCTTTTAAGAGCTTCCCAGGTGGCTCAGTCTGCCAATGCAGGAGTCGCGTGTTCAATCCCTGGGTAGGGAAGATGCCCTGGAGAAGGAAATGGCAATCCACTCCAGTATTCTTACCTGGGAAATCTCATGGACAGAGGAGCCTGGCGGGCTACAGTCCACGGGGTCGCAAGAGTCAGACACGACTTAGTGACTAAAACAACAAAAACGCTCTTTTAGAGACTTCAGCGATCTGAAAACTATTCATTGAGCATTCATTCTGTGCCAGGCACCCTTTAGGTGCAGTGGGTACTTGTACTGACAAGTGCCTGCCCTCTCAAAGTTTTCATTCTGGTCACGGAATCTCTTCCCCAGAACATAGTGAAATCTATTCAAAATATAACCTCATAGAATTCTAAAACAGAAATTCACTGACAAAAGATGAACTCATTGTCTAGATCATGATATAAAACTACTGTGTCTGAAAACACATTTCCCCAACTCTACAACGGACGGTTTGGGAAGAGCTAACGGATACCTCGGAGAAGGCAATCGCACCCCACTCCAGTACTGTTGCCTGGAAAATCCCATGGACAGAGAAGCCGGGTGGGCTGCCGTCTATGGGGTCGCACAGAGTCGGGGACGACTGAAGCGACTTGGCAGCAGCAGCAGCGGATGCCCACATCCGCCTGTCGCTGTCTTCCTGCTCCGGGTTCCCGTGAGCGCTCCTTGAGGGTAAGCCCCGGCTAGCCTTCCGGGCGGTTTCCCAGGCGCCCTTGCGCTGAGCCCCGCCCGGCGCGCCTGTGCACTAAGTACCGACCCGTCGACTAGGGCAACGCCTGTTCCCGGGCCGCGTGCCGGTTCTCCTCAGGGACCCCGGCTCGGCTTAGAGACCTGCGACTCTAAAGCCGCAGTAAATGGAGGGCGTGATTCTTCTGTCCGTTCTCTACGGAGGGATCGGGCGACTAGTCCACACCGGAGGGAGAACAGCAGAAAGTCCGACGCCCCGGCGTGGGCCCAGTGGCAAAGCCGGCCCAGGGCGCAGGCGCGCGGGCCCTCAGGGTCCCGGCACCATCTTGAGCCGTCGCGGGAGGCGATCCATCCCCATCCTGGCCGTTCGGGGCTGCGAGGTCGGTGGGCTTGGGTCGTGGAGCCCCTCGGGACGTCGGTTTTCCCTCCCTTGCGGAGACTCTCCGGGCGTCTTCGTCAGGCCTCGCTCCGGACTCAGGCCTTCGGGAATGAGGCGTTCCGCGGTTCCCGCACAACCTCGGCTCCCTCTGCCTCTCCGCTCTGCGGGGCTGCTTCTCGGCCGGGCCCACCGAAGACCTCCAGCTTCGCCGCCAGGTTTCTTAAAGCAGCGAGAAACCTTCCAGGAAGAGCTCCTGAAGTCCGGGGCCCGCTCCCTACCTCTGTTCCACCCCCGTGTTTTCTCTGAATTTGGGCTTTCCCGTGACTACCACTGACTTGAATAGAGGAAGCTTTGAGTCTAGAAAACTGCCTTCGATTAGGAATCGGTTGTCGGAACAGCCAGCCTCTTGTCTTTTAAACAGCTTTTTTGAGACACAAATTTATGTACCTTAAAACTTACCCACTGTAAGTGTTCAACTTTTTTTCTTTTTTTTAAAGCACAATTAAGGAGTTGTGCCGGGCTTCCCTGGTGGCTCAGCTGGCAAAGAATCCGCCTGCAAAGCGGGAGACCTGGTCGATGGCAATGTTGGGAAGATTCCCTGGAGAAGGGAAAGGCTACCCCCTCCAGTATTCTGGCCTGGAGAATTCCATGGACTGTATAGTCCGGGGGGTCGCAAAGAGTTGGACACGACTGAGCAACTTTCACTTCTCTAAGGAGTTGTGCAGGCCCTGCTGCAAGGCATTAGAACATTTCCATCACCCCTCAAAATTTGGTCCCGCCCATTTGCAGTCAGTGGTGGCTCCTACCACTGAGGAACCAAGAGTTTACTTTGTCTCTTTATATTTCCCTTTTCTGGAAGTTTCATGAAAATGAAATGGTACAGTAGTATGTGATATTTTGCGACTGGCTTCTTAAAACTTAGCATAAGGCTTTTGAAGTCTCTTTATCAAGAATTGGGAAGTCTGATGGTTTTGGTTCAGAACTGCTCTGCTGGGAGTTTAGATAATTTGTGAGGACAGCTGACTGGGCACTATAGGAATGCCGTTGCCCGCACAACCCCTGCCATAAGTTTGGCTCAGTTTTTCCAATTTCTGTTTTCCCTGGGTCAAACATGTTTGATCAGGGTTTTGAGATTTATTACCATGGAATGATAGGGAATCTGTTGAGGATGCTGACTTTGTTTGCTGCCTGACTTGGCTTTGGGGCCGGCTCTTCTAACTTGTTAGTTGTGAGACTTTCAACAGCCATTTAGTCTCTGTAGTTCTCAGTTTGCAGGAAATAATCTTTGCTACGTTAGATGAATTTACTGCATAGAAAGTCAGAATAGTGCCCTGACACACAGTCCAGCTGAAAATGTTAACTCTCCTTATCTTACAGGGACTCCTTTCTAGGGGAGAGAGGGTGGTGAGTCAACAGATGGGTGCTATTGCAACCTATTCGGCTAGGGTATAACATTGGTTGAGAAGCCTTTTCTTTCTTTAACTTTTTATTTTCTATTGGAGTATAGGTTGATGAACAATGCTGTGTTAGTTCTAGGTGTACAGCAGAGTGATCAGTTATACAGACACACCTATTCTTTTTCAAATTCTTTTCCCATTTAGGTTGTTACATGATATTGAGCAGTTCCCTATACTATGCAGCAGGTCCTTGTTGATTATCCATTTTAAATATAGTAATGTGTAAATGTTAATCCCAAACTCCCTAACTGTCCCTGACCCCCCACACTTCCCTACTGGTAACCGTAAGTTCCTTCTCTGTGTCTGTTTTGTAGATAAGTTTGTTTGTGATTTTATTTTATTTTTTAGATTCCACATACAAGCGATAGATGATATTTCTCCTTCTCTGAGTTACTCCCCTCAGTATGACAGTCTCTAGGTCCATCCATGTTGTTGCAAATGACATTTTTTTTTTTTCATGGCTGAGTGATATTTCATTGTATATATGCACCACATTTTCTTCATCTGTTCATTTCTGGGTGGGCATTTAGATTGCTTCCATGTCTTAGCTGTTGTAAACAGTGCTGCAGTGAACGTTGGGGGTGCTGGGGGTGCATGTATCCTTTTGGACCATGTTTTTCTCCAGATATATGCTGAGGAGTGGGATTGTAGGATCATATGGTAGCTCTGTTTTTAGTTGTTAAAGAAATCGCTATGCTGTTCTTCTTAGTGGCTGCACCAATTTACATTCCTACCAACAGTGTAGGAGGGCTCCCTTCTCTCCACACCCTCAAATCAATTTGTGGCACATAATTATTTGTTCCCTGGGAGTCAGCAGTGGTAGTGAAAGTCGCTCACTTGTGGCTGACTCTTCAACCCCGTAGATTGTACCCTGCCAGGCTCTTCTGTCCATGGAATTGTCCAGGCAAGAATGCTGAAGTGGATTGCCATGCCCTTCTCCAGGGGAACTTCTCGACCCAGGGATCAAACCCTGGTCTCCTGCATTGCAGGCAGATTCTTTACCGTACAGGTCACCAGGGAAGCCCTGGGAGTTGGTAGGAAGCTTCTATATGCTCCCCCCACCCCAAGATTATTTTGGTAGTTTTGGTACTTTTTATTTTCTCAGAAAAGTCTGAATTTCCTCAATATTTGCAGACCAGGTTAAAATTAAATGGTGTCCTGTTAAGAGTGTAGTCTCTGAAGGCAGAAGCAAGGGTTAGAGGCCTGAGCTCTTATCAACTTTAGCACCTTGGGCAATGTGCTTAACCTCCTGAGTCTCCAATTCGTCCACAGAATTGGATAACAATGGTTCCCTGCTTTCCCTGGTTGAGGATTACATGGAAATCTTGTATTTAGCAAAGCACCTGGAATCACAGGAAAAGTTCCATAACTGTCAGCTGTTGTTATTTTCATTATTGAGAGTTCTTTCCAATGAAAACAGCTTAGGGATTGTAAACCTTTATGAACCAGTCATTAAAAGGAACTGGGACATCCTCCACTGTTTTTGAGGCCTTGGAACGTGTTATGGAACATAGAAATTTGTTCCTTGAAAGTTTGGAAGGAAGTTTCCATTCCTACTCCAGTCACTCTTTAAAGCCATGCTTTTTCTTCCTTTGAGGGAGTACTTTTTATGTACTCCCCCTCCATTTTTCACTAAGAGTTTTAATACCAAAAAGAATGAGGGTCCATAAATCTTTTCTGTTAAGGGCCAAACAGTAAATATTTCAGGCTTTGTGGGATATATGGTATCTTTCAGAATTACTTAGCTGAGCCACTGTAGTGTGAAAGCAGCCATAGAGAGTATGTCAACATGGATGTGGCTGTGTCCGATAAAGCTGTATTTATGAACACTGAAATTTGGATCATACCATTTTCGTGTGTCACAAAGTATTACTGTGATTTTTTTCCAATCAGTTAACCACTTCATTCAACTGTTTTGTGTCCAAATTTGGCCTGATGTAATGAATAGTCGTATGATATGGAGTAAGAAAGTCTTGGTTCTGATTTCTATTAATTGGATATATTTGGGCAAGCTAACCAGCACTCTAAGCCTCGTGTTCCTCATCTTGCAAATGGGTATTCTGCTAACATATGTGACTCCTCAAGTTGTTAGACTGATACAATACATATTGTATTATGCATAATGCTGAGCATCTAAAGAATCACATATTAGCTCTATCATGTTATTTTCTGAGAATCTGTCAAATGGAATATGTGCTAGAGTGTGGAGCTATATGACATGGGTTTCAATCCTGGCTGTTTTGCGCTGGTCACCCCGCCTTTGTGCCTGTCTTAACTAATACCTAAGATAGGGATTATAATAGTACCTATTTCAGACAACTGTCTTGAATATTAAGTAAGCTAATACTTAATGAAACACTTAGAGAAATTTCTGACACATAAAAATTCTCAATAATAGCTGTTACTATTTCACAATAAGATATATTTGGGGTTTAAAAACTCCTTGCTGTGTTGTTAAAATGAAAGACTTTTGCCTCTTTCCCCTGAAATGGTACAATTTATAAAGCATAGGATTTGTTCCTTGGAAGTGAGAAGAAAGTTGTTGGTAAATGGCAAGGGCTTAGGGCACTTTCTGAAGAAAGCGCTCCCTTGATATTTGCCAAGTTTTTATTATGAATGATAATAAAATCAAGAATGATCTCAAGAATGATCCATTTCATGATGGCTTTCAAATTTCATAGCACAGAAGTGTATTCGGTGGTGAGAGCTTGGGTGTCACAAAGATCTGGATTTGATTCCTGACTACTGTCTATTAGCATGTGACCTGGGACAAGCTACCCACCTCCCATAGCTCACTTCTGATCTATGAAACTTGGATAATAATAGTATCTATTTCATAGAGTTGCTGTAAAGATTAAACATACTAATGCATATAAAGTGCTTGGTACCAGGCCTTGCCTGTTGTAAAAGTTTAATAAATGACAGCTATTACTTTTGTTGTCCTCCATGGCACTCTTATTAAAGTCAGACCCATTTGAGATGGAAAACCCCTTAATGGGCAGCCTTCTTTCTCACTCTAGGTTTGAAATGTTTAATAATATTGTAGGAATTTTTTGTTCTTAGGAGATTGCCCTTGTGAACCTGTTAGCCATCAGTTTATGTTTCTCAACAAGGGGGCCATTTCTTGAAGATTCTCACTTTATTTGCATAGAATTGTGTTGGGAAGTAGAAAGCACTATAGACAGAAAGACCTAGGTTTGAGTCCTGACTCTCTCGACCAGATTATGAACTTGAGTAAATGACATCCTCTCTGAGCTGCAGATTTCCCATCTATAAAACAAGTATATTAGTTCTAGTTCCATTAAGATTATTGGGAGCACTCACCCAGATGCATATTTTTAAATAACAGTTTCATCTAGATGTAATTAATTCACTACCATACAGTTCACCCACTTCACTCGTGTTTAATACATTCAGAATTGTGCAACCATAATCAAAATCAATTTTAAAACATTTTCATTACCCTAAAAAGAAACCCTCACTCTTCATTCCCCTCTGCCCTAGCCCTAGGCAACTGTTAATCTACTTTCTGTCTGTCTGTGAGTATTCTGGACATTTCATATAAATGGAATCATACGATACTGTGGGCCTTTATGACTGTTTTCTTTCATTTAGCATAATGTTTTCAAAGTTCGTCAGTGCTGTAGCATGTATCAGTACTTCATTTTTTATTGCCACATACTCTGTTGTATGGATATACCACCTTTTATCTCCATTTATCAAACAGTGGGTCCAACAAATGATGGGCAGTTATTTCCACGTTTTGAAGTGGAAACTTCAGTATCACTCCTGTGATACTGCTGCTGTGAACATGCATGTACAAGTTTTATGTGAATATATGTTTTCATTTCACCCAGAAAAGGAATTTCTGGGTCTTATAGTAACTGTTTGACCTTTTAAGGAAGTGCCAGACTGTTTTCCAAGCAGCACCCAGATCATTTTTAAAGAACTTGACTCCTAAAACTTGACATAGAGCAAATGCCTCATACAAGATAGCCATTTTATTGTAAAAAATGTGTTCTTGGAGGCCACTCTTCTAATTTAGCTGAATAAACTGGCAAGCCTTCTGTCTTTTTAAATGCTCTGGAACAATGTGTACAAACTAAGAATAATTTGCTCCTTGAGCATTTGAAGGACAGTTCCAGTCAAACTGAGATTTCAAATAATTTCTGCTTCCCTAGAAAGTGATGCATTCCTTTAAGGTTTTCCAATTTGTTAGCGTAAAATTATATTAGCACAGTGGTTGAAGAGTCTTGACTCTGCAGTCATTTGCTGGGTTTGAAAGTTGGAGTAAGACTCCATGACCTTCAGTTTGCTCACAGGTAAAACAGGTCATGAGGTCACCTGTATCTCAATAAGGAGGAGCTGCAAATACATAAAATGTTTTATGCTGTATCCTGCATACAGGAAGTGCTAAATAAATATTAGTTTTTAATCTTGTAGAGACTGTGAGGTTGAAAATCATTGTGCTAGGCTATTAAAATGTTGTAGAGAGTCTTGTTCAGTCGCTCAGTCATATCCGACTCTTTCCGACCTCATGGACTATACACCATGCCGGGCTTCCCTGTCCTTCACTATCTCCCAGAATTTGCTCAAATTCATGTCCATTGAGTTGGTGATGCCATCTATCTCATCCTCTGCCACCCCTTCTCGTTTTGCCTTCAGTCTTTCCCAGCATCAGGGTATTTTCCAATGAGTCAGCTCTTCGCATAGAATTTATGAAGTAGAGAGTCTTAGCACACATAGGAATTCTTTGTAAGAAGATTTCTCCTAATTTTTTTTCCTATTCCTTTGGCAGTCAGTTTTAGTAATTCTTATTTTCCTTGACTGGAGAAGGAAATGGCAAACCACTCCAGTATTCTTGCCTAGAGAATCCCGTGGACAGAGGAGCCTGGTGGGCTGCTGTCCATAGGGTTGCACAGAGTCGGACACGACTGAAGCGACTTAGCATGCATGCATGCATTGGAGAAGGAAGTGGCAACCCACTTCAGTATTCTTCCTGGAGAATCTCAGGGACAGAGGAGCTTGGTGGACTGCCATCTATGGGGTCGCACAGAGTCGGACACAACTGAAGCGACTTAGCAGCAGCAGCAGCATTTTCCTTGACAGTGTTCATTAAAATTTTCATATCATTTGTCTAAAACCTTGGTTAATATTAACATGTTTGCTTTAACTTTTAATAGGTAATTTATTTGTGTGGCTCAAAATTCAAAAAGGAGAAAGAGTATACAGTGAAAATTTCCTTCCCACATCCCTTCTCTCAGCACCAGTTTTCCTCCCTGTAGATAACCAGCGTCACTAGTTTTGTGTATTTTCTTTCCAAAGTTATTTCATGTATATTGAAGCAAATATGTATATATTGTTTGTCTCTTTGTTTAACAAGTGAAGAATATTGTAGTCAGTGTTCAGCACCTTGACTTTCACTTAACAGTGTATCTTGGAGATCATTCCATAAGGTATGTCTCATCCTTTTTTTTTTTTTTTTAATGGCTATGGAAGTTTCTATTATGTGAAATATGTAGAATTTATAAAATGTTTCTCTAATCTCCAGCTGTTTTTCTGCTTTCTGATTCATGTTTTACTTTTATGTCAATGATGGTCTTTTTCCTGTTCTCATCAGATTTATTTTGGTAGGCCTTTTGCAAAATGAACCAGATAAGAGTGTGTGTTCTATCCTGGCCTGACAATCTGCATTGTGGAAGCCAGATCACCTCTCCATAACATTCTCATCACATCCTGAAGTGTTGACTTGTGAGTATGTGTGGAAATCATGCCACTTTTGGGGACACCTGAGTGAGATTCAAATGCTGGCTGGTCACCCTGGGGGGAATTTTTGTGGCAAGCTAGAGATTATGATCTCCAGGGATCTCCAGTCCTTAAGTGGCCTCCAAGGCCTTGCAAGGTCTGACTTCTCTCTCCCTCCTCTGTCCTGAGCCAGTCTGTATTCTGGCTGCATGGTTCTCCGTACTCCTCTCTGCCTCCTAACCTTTGTACATGGCTGTATATTAAATCATGCATTGCTCCTCCTCAGCACCTGGTCCAGGTCAGACTCCCTCATACACATGCTTAAAGGACAGTGTGTAGTCATCATATTTACTGCTTGTCATTCATCTTATTTATGTGGCTGTTTATAATTGTTTGGTATCATCGTGAACCATATACCCCACTGAGAGCATAAACTGCATCTCCTTTATTATTATATCCCTAGTGTCTGGATGTGTTTGATAATACCTGTTTATTGAATGGTTGAATAAATGAGTGTCTACCATTTTGCCAGTTGAGGATTAGCGCTTTCTGGCTGGCAAACCAATATGAGAAGAAAGTATGTGAATAACCTTGTATTTTTTTAAATAAGTATTTTGTTTGGCCTGTGATAACTTGACTCTGAGTGCTTGTGCTTCCTGTGAGAGAAGGCGCCTGGTGCCCTCTTGGAGAGGGGTGTGTGAGCAGAACTGTGGGTAGGCGCACCTTCCTGGCCTACAGGAACTCTCATAGTTCTGAATCTTAACACCATCAGCCCGATTTGACACTGAATTTTTCTCTGTTAACATCAGATTTGTGACAGGGTTCTCCTTTGCCTGTCTTTAATTTTATGTGTAGTTAACTGTTTAATATTTGAATTTAGAAGCAGTTTTTGTGATAGAGTTGGTTGCCTTTATGTGAATATTTGCTTTTCTGTTGTCTTGAAATTCCTGCTGCTGCTGCTGCTAAGTCACTTCAGTCGTGTCCGACTCTGTGTGACCCCATAGACGGAAGCCCACCAGGCTCCCCTGTCCCTGGGATTCTCCAGGCAAGAACACTGGAGTGGGTTGCCATTTCCTTCTCCACTTGAAATTCCTAGAGGGGGTTAAAAAAATTAAGTTCACTCTCAAAGAAAATTGGTTAGAATTGCATTGCTGAGGAACTGTATACAAATTTGTATACTAAGATAATTACCTATCCAGCTCTGAATATGCAAGAATACTAAATATATACATATATGCAAAAGTACTAAAACTGAAGAACACATGTTTGAATTTATTTCTGTAGAGTACAGTGTTCACTTCACAGCCCTGTGTGGAAAACTTCCAGAGTCAGAGCTCTAACAGACGTCTCCAGAGTACCTAACTCAACATCTCCACTTGCTTGAGGGTAAGCATTTCAAATGTAACACATCAAAAAGAGAACTCTGGATTTTCTGCTCTTCCCCTGCCCAAACCTATGACTCAACAACTCACTAAATAACACTTCCATCTACGCAGCTACTCAAACCAAAAATATAGGAATCATTTGCAATGCTTTTTTCCTTTGCCACAAATACACAAATTATCAGCAGGGTTTGTGTATTTTGTCTCCAAAACACCTGTTGTATTTGTCCACTTCTCCTTATCTCCACTGCCATCCTGCTGGTTCAGAGCACTGTCATCCTGCCTAGGCAGCTGCCTCCTAACTGGTCTACGGGCCTCCTCTCTTTTCAATCTCTAGTTCTCCACAAAGCAACATGAATCGTCTTTTGATGGATTATGTCAGACCTTATTTAAACATCTTTAATGACTCTGTATCACCTTTTGGATCAAATTCAAGATCTTTATCTTGGCCTCCAGTTCCTAAAGAACTGGCTTTTGCACACCTGTAAAACCTCATTTTACGCCCCTCTACTCCATTCTTGTTATCCTCCAGGCATTCTAACGTCTGTTCTATTTTTTTTTTCCTTTTTAGTCTTTGTATATTGCTATTTTATCCATCTAGCATATTCCTCCCCTTGCTCTTCCCAGGGCTAGCTCTTTCTCACAGTTTAGTTTTAGCTTCTCTTCCTCAGAGAAGCCTTCCCTGACTGCTCTATTTAACCGCCATACAAACACCTACCCGCCCCCGCTCATTGCAGCTGCCTGTTTTTTTCTTCAGACTCCTCACTGCAATTTTTAAAGGTTTATTTTGTCAACTTTATGTATCTTGCCAGCTAGACTGAAGCTTAAAGACATACTTATCAAATAAATGACTTAGGGCAGGGGCTATTTTGAATTTAATTGCAGTGAGCCAGAACCTGGCCTACCACTGGTCGTTTTATATATATATATAGAAGGCACTCAAATATTTGTTAAAGAATGGATGAGTAAGCAGTCATTGAGAGACTTAACCATGTACTAAACACTATGCAAATTCATGGGATCATAATACCCAGATCGCCCAATCTGTTAAAGATTTATTGTAGACCAGGGGTTGTCAAATTTTTTTTCCTCAAGACCCATTTACACTCTTGAAAATGATTAAGGACTCCAAAGAATTTTTGTTTATGTGGATTACACCTATCAATATATATATAGTTGTAGAAATTAAAATTTTAAATGTATATTAATTTAAAATAGGTAGTAAGTTTATTACATGTTAATATAAGCAACCTTTTTTTAAATTTAATGTTAATAATTCCCAAAGCAAAAGACTACTGAGAAGAGTGACATTGTTTTACATCTTTACAAATCTCTTTAACAACTGGCTTGAATGAAAACAGCTAGATTCTCAACTGCTTCAGCATTCACTCGGTCGAGATACCACATGTCATACAGCCTCAGGAAAACCCCATTGTATGCTTGGGAAAGAAATGAGAACTGCTGTAGATAATTTAGAAAATAGTATTTTGGAGATTTCCCTGGAAGTTCAGTGGTTAAGACTTTGCGTTTCCAATGCAACGGGTGTGGGTTCGATCTCTGGTTGGGGAACTAAGATCCCACCTGCCAGGCAGTGTGCCCACCCCCAAGCAAAAAAAGGATAATATTTTTGATTGAGATGGTGCTGTGAGTGCTGCATTCACATTTCAACCTGTTTTTAATATAGCTTGCAGTGACCTAGAAGTGTATGACATTTGTATGGATAAACAACTGAACAGAAAAACAAGGATCTGTGGGGCTGAAGAGCTGAACTGTTGGACTTCTGGTCTTTAAGTAGGGAGAGGTAGTTAACAATCTGACTGCTGTGGAGTAACAAGGTCCAGAAATGCTCCATGCACATTGAGGTCCCAGGCTCATTGTGTTAAACAGGGCCTGGGGTGAGACTCTCCTGACACGAAATGAGACTGAAAGAAAGCCAGTAATAGTTACTCAGGGCTTCAGCTTATATGAAGAGCAGTGGCAGGAGTGAAAACATGGCCATGTAGAGCGGACCCAGCCTGAGCTTAAATTTTGCTTAGTGACTAACATACCCCTTTATCACATGGCACAGAGCCCCCATTTAACTTGTCTCAGGACTAAGTTTCTCAGAGCAAAGAAGACACAACCAAAAAAAAAAAAAAAAAAAGAGCTAGATATGGAGGGAAGAGACAGGTGGGATCAGGGGTGATAGCTAAGTGTTCTAAGAAACACTTAGAAACTAAAATTACAAAGCACTGAGTTAAACATAGGAAAACTTACAATAAGCAAGAAAACAAAATCAGCTGTCAGGATGAATTCATTCCTGATAAAGTGCAATTCTAATAATTTCAGTTTAACTTTAAGATTCTTGAAATATAAAGAATAGTATTCATATAGTGTTCATCCATTTGACAAAGGTGCATTTAAAAAGTACTGATTAAAAATCTTACACATTAAAAAATAAATGGCCACTGTAAAACACATCAAGGTAAACACTATATTGGATGCAGTTCAAAAGAGGAGTTACTCAGAAAGCAACCCAGAAAAGTATATGAAAAATGGAGAACATAAACAAGGGACAGACTAAGAAGGGCAAATATACTCTAATAGGTTGAGAAGAGAATAAAGTTGAAATGGCAGAAAAGCTATATTGGCCAAGATAGACTGGCCAAGAATTCTGCAGAATGGCAGAAAGACCTTCATTGGTCACACAAGGCCTGAGCAGGAGAAACAAAAATAAATCCATATGTAACACCTTTTGAAAAGCCACAGAGGAAAAAAACAATGCAATTAGGAACATTTAGATCATAGCAAACCTCATCAGCAATGTTAGATGTTGAAGACAATAGAATAATATCTTCAAAATAAGAAAAGAGAAGGGTCACTTTAGAATTCCATACCTAAGTAAACTGTCATTCAAAAAATATCTTAAAGCCATTTTTAGAAACACAAATAGACTGCCCCCTACACTAAAAGGCTTATTTAAGGATTTATTACAACGAGGGGAAAAAAAGAACCTAGAGAGGAATAAAATTCAAGAAACAAGAATAAATTATCAATAAACATAATTAATCATTGACTGCAAAAATTGTGCTCTGGGTTTGTTTTAAAAATATGTAGCTAAAATTCTAGACAATAACCAGGAAAGTGGGAATAAGAAATTCAATGAATTGCTAAGGTATGCCAGGTTCCTTTATTATTTTACACTCTGTTTAAAAAAATAAGTACTTGTATATAATTAGGAATTTAAAGATAAACAATAAAATAACAAATTTAACTGAAAGCTTTCAAATTAGCAAAGGGAAAAAAAAGTAAACTTGATCAACTCAGTAGAAGGCAGGAAAGGAGAAAATAAGGAACAAAGGAAAAGGCACATTTAACAAGCAAGTATATCAGAAATATAAACTGTGAACAGATTAACTCCCCTATTAAAGGCAGACTTCAAGATTAATTTCTTTGATATCTGATTTAGAGGAAATCATGAGCTTGTTCCTACCTAAAAACATGGCCTTGAAATACATAAAGCAAAAACTGAGAAGAATTACCAGGAGCAGTGAATGAAGCCATAGGCTAATGGGAGTTGTTTTTTTTTTTTTTAATAATTATTTAGAACTTATATATCAAGCAGCCAGAAAATTAATAAGAATACTGAAAATGTAAACACAGAACTTGATCCTATGGACATAAATAGAAATTGGTACCTGCTCATTAGAGAATGCTTATTCTTTTCTTATACACTGAACAATAAAAATTGATTACATCCTAAGATCACAACAGAAATTTTAACAAATATCAAATAATTACATATAGGATAGGCCATATCATTTGGCTATAATGTAGTTAGAAATCTACAATCAAAAGACTTTTAAAGAACTTGAAAACCTAAATACATTCCTTAGTGTGACTAAGAGGAAACCTATTTGCAGTAATGGAATATAGTACCAAACAACAGTGAAATGTATGGAATGTGGTTCAAGTGGTACTTAAAAGGAATGTAATAGCCTTAAATGTACCTGTTAAAAATTAAGAAAGATTAAAGGTAAATGAGTTAAATGTGCAACTCATGATGCTAGGAAAAGAAACTCAAATAAAGAGAAAAAAGGAAATAATAAAATAGAGAACAGAAATTAAATGTAAAAGAAGAATAAGTAAAGAGGACAATTTTGTTAGAAAATATAAATGACCACCTAGATTGACTCAAGATAAAACAGAAATACAGTACAAAGCTAAGGAAACCAAGTAAAAAATATTTCATGCAAAAAGACATCATATTTAATTTTATAGTGAGTTAATGTTAAACTTTCAAAAATGAGAAACTCTATTTTTTTATGCTCTGTTATAGAGAATATAAGCAGGAAGAAAATCCAAATAATTTTGTAAGGCTAGTATAACCTTGATACCAAAATGAAACAACTATAGTAGAATAAGAACTTAGGTGCAAAAACCAAAAGTAAAATATAACTCAGTAGTATCCTGCTGCATATGTATATAAATCAGACCTTCCATTATCATGATCAAGTAGGGGTTACAAATGCCACATGTTTCAACATCAGAAAATTTGCCTTAATTCTCCACATTAACAGATTATATAATGTAATCTTCCCAATAGATAACAGAAAAGTCATTACGTAAAAATTAAATGTATTCATGATAAAATTTTTAGAAAACTAGAACTAAAGGGAATTTCCTTAATCCCCAACAAAGAGGCTTTGCAAACAAGCTTACTGTGGACATTTTTACTTGATAGTAAAAGATAAGTATCCCCTTTCAAGTCTAGAACAAGATTTATTCCATACTTCCCCAGAGGTCCTAGAGAATGCATTATGATAGAAATGAGATATAATTGTCAATAAAAATCTAAAAATTGTCATAAACAAGTTAACATTTCAAAGCATCCAGGAAAATCTGGTCAGCAAATTCACTGGACTTTTTTTTTTTAATCAACATATAAAAAGCAATAGCAGATAATTCTCAAAAACCATAATCCAAGACAAATCATGAGAAACTATTAGACAAATTGAGACTTTCTACAAAATACCTGACCACTACTCCTCAAAACTGCTGAAGTCATGAAAAACAAGGAGATACCGAGGATCTGTCACAGCCTGGAATTGTCTAAGGACACATAACTAAATGTAATGTGTTCTGGATGGGATCCTGGGACAGAAGGAAGACACTTATGGCAAATATGTAGTATAATTACTAGCTTTGTACTAGTGGTAATTTCTTCATTTGACCACGTACCAAAGTTAGGTAAGATGTTAATATCAGGGGAGACTGAGTAAGGAATGTTTTCATTATCTTTGCAACTTTTCTGTAAATATGAAATTATTTTAAAAAAGCTTTATCACTGTTTTAACTCAAAAATAACCTGTTAGGCAAGTAACAGGAAAAAAGACCTCCAAAAGTCAACTAAGATCTTTATGGGAAAAAATTACGATGTACTGTTGTTGGCTGTAGAAGACATGAATAAACAGGTAGCACAGATCACAGGCAAAGATGAGATGTCGTGATAAAATGTTTTTGGTTCTCTTTAAATTTTTTTGTGGATTCAGTAAAATGTCAAGGGCTAAGAATAGCCAAAGACACTTTTGAAAAACAAGGTAGGGCAATTGTCCTTTAAGATATCAAGATATTGTAAAGCTCCAATAATTAATGCACACAGATAAACAGACGGACCAATGGGACAGACTAGAGTTTAGGAACAGGTCCACTCATACAGAAACATATATATCAGGAGAAAAAATAGATCCATACCACAGAATATATATAAAACTAAACCTGAAAAAACTGAAACTTAAGGGTATTGTATCTTTATTACTTCAGCGTGCAGAGGGATTTCTTAAGGTATAAAAAGCAGAAGTCTGAAGGAAAAGATTATTAAATTTTACAGCACAAATATTTAACATTCTTCCGTGACAAAAGATATTGATGCCTTCTCTTTTAACTTTGTTCATGGTATGGATTTTAGACATATTGAAGTGTGATTGGGGTCAAGAATAGGCGGTAATTCAAGCTGCAACATGATGTCTTATTTACAGTTACAGAAGAGGCTATCTAGAAAATACTGGAGGGTTTGAAGTCAAAGCAGGTAGTCAAGTGAGTAGGCTAATACCTAGGGGGTAATGATTAGGACTATCATGCAGAGCAAAAAGGGGACAAATTCGGAGTGTATCTTGGATATAGAGCCAGCAGGACCTGCTGATGAATTGAATGTTGGTGGTAAGGGAATCAGGAATCCAGAACAATTGCAAGATTTTTGGCTACTGCAACTGGTGCCGTTTATAGAGACAGGGAAAAGGGAAATTACTGTTTGTTTTCAGTGTTTTGAGTTGCCCATTAGACATCCTGGTAGAGCACTCAGCTGTTAAGCAGCTACTTGGGTATATGAGACTAGGCTTCTGTAGACAGATCTGTGCCAGAGGGAGCTGTTGGCATGCAGGTGGCGTTTAAACCTCCGGCTAGGTGAGACTGCTGCCTTGGGAGTAGATGTTGAGGGAGAAGGCTAGTGCCTGAGTCCCGAGCACTGGGAGCTGGAACAGAGCAGAAGTCAGCTAAGATAACAGAAGGGGGAGACCAGGGCAGTGTAGCATCTCTGAAAATAAGATGGTGTGAGTTTTTATTATCATTGTTTTAATGAGAATGTTGAATGTTACTGAAAGATCAAGTGAGATTAAGAACAAGTTTCCTAGCCACATAGAGAACTGCTGAAATTGCCAAGTGGTTTCAGGAGTGTGGAAAGGAGGAAGCCCCCGGTGTGGCATGGTAAGGGGAGAGAGTGTGCAGTAAGACTGTTGAGTCGGTGACAGAGACCACTCCGTCGAGAAGGCTTTATTGGCCGGTGCCAGAAGGGAGTGCTGAGAAAGGGGAGACGCTCTGAGAACATGTGCTATCTGATGGAAATGAATGATGCGGGATCCAGAGAAAAACCTGTGTTACAGATAGAGGTTTTGAAGAGAGAGGGGATGGAGGGGTCCCTTGAATGTGTTAAATCACCTTCCAAACCCTAGCCAAACTTTAAATTCCCCTCCGGGGTCCGTAGAAAACACCTCTGTGGGACGCTGGGCACCTGCAGCGTCCAATAGCTCCCCCAGCGGCTCCTGACAAGTGTGGCCAGATTTGGAAACCTCTGCCCTAAGCTTAGGATCGCATTCACTCTCAGTGGTCCCTCTAGAATTTCCGTGGATGCTCCTGGGGAGTACGTTTAAAGGGTGCAGAGCAAAGGCGTTTTCATTCAGATTTTCTGGTTATGTGGCACTGCTGGCTGACCGGAGACTGTTGAAGGCTTGGAGGGTGTCAAATACCGCCCCCCTTGCCTCCCGCCCCAGGTCAGCAGCTTCCCAGTATCCCCAGGAAAGACTGATTAATAAATATAGTTACGAAGTGTAAATGTAAAATTTCATTTTGGATATCCTATTCTTTATGCTCTTGGGTAATGTGCTGCTGCTAAGTCACTTCAGTCGTGTCCGATTCAGTGCAACCCCATAGACGGCAGCCCACCAGGCTCCCCCGTCCCTGGGATTCTCCAGGCAAGAACACTGGAGTGGGTTGCCATTTCCTTCTCCAATGCATGAAATTGAAAAGTGAAAGTGAAGCCGCTTAGTCGTGTCCGACAAGGCTCCTCCATCCATGGGATTTTCCAGGCGAGAGTACTGGAGTGGGGTGCCATTGCCTTCTCCCTTGGGTAACGTACGTTTTGTAATTAATTATATCTCATGAATCATTTCCTTTAAAATTCAAGTCTTATGTTTTAACTGGCCACATAAAATCGCACGGTATGGCTTTGCCCGAGTACAGTTTGGTGCTTCCTCAGAGTGCCTTTTTCTCATAAGCAGTGACGATCGCTGAGCACGCCTGCATGGACTCGCTCGCACCTCTCCGCTTCATTCCTGGAGAGTGGGGCGGCCGGATCACCCGTGCCGCGGGGGGCTCTGTGAGACTCGCGCGCGTCCCGCATGACAGAACGCGTGCTTCTGGAAGCGGAGTCCGGCAGAATGGACTGGAGACGGGCAGGAGCCTGCCTCCATCTTCCTTCCCCTCACTCCCGTGGCCCCTGAGGTGACCGGCTGACAATTTCTTGCAAGCTTCCCCAGGGGTTTAACCGCGTGTGTGTCCACCCTTAACAAACGAACAAGTGGGACTTACCGGGTCGTGTCTGCACGCTTCGGCCTGACCGACGGGGTGACTGACGGCCGAGTCCCCGGTGGTCGTCCGACCCACGAGGCGCCGCCCGCGGCTCCCGCCGCACACAGGTCCTCAGGCGGCGGTGCGCCCCGCGCGTCAACGGTCCGGCTGGACGGCGGTGGACCGGCCCGGCGGCGGCGCGCACGGCCGCCTGAGGAGAGCGGCCGCTGCACCGCGCGGCTTCGCGCGCTCGATTGTTCGGTCTTTGGAAGTCGTGTCATGAGTTCTGTCCCGCAGGTCTGTCAGCCATTTGTGCTTTTCTGTGAATTGCCAATGTCCTCCCTTTTTGCCTATTTTTCAGGCGCGATTTGGTCTTTACCGTATCAGTTTCCAAGAGTTCTTCGTTTACTAGGGGAGTTAGCCCCGGGTCTTTCGTGTGTCCCAGGCGGAAAAGTCTCGTCTCCCACTTTCTCGTTTGTCTTTAACTTCAACATACATAGTTTTGCCCGCCAGCTTTTCACTTTCTCAGAGAAATGTGTGGGGTTGTTTGTTTGTTTGTTTGGTCTCATCAGAGGATTTGCATTTGGGAGTCGTTGGTATGGCTTTCTCCGTGGGACCCCCCTTCTTTGTTTGGGGGTCGAACACCAACCCCCCCCCCCAGACCCTTCCTCAGGGCCCCTCGCGTTTGCTCCGTTGACGTCAACCTCCTGCCTTCGCGCCAATCAGTCGCCACGGCAACCGCGGCCCGATGGGCGGGGCTGGGGGTGTGGCGAGGGGCCCTAGGCACAGAGCACAGCCGTTGATTGGCTGGTGCCCGGCCCCGCCTCTGCGGAGAAGCAGACAAGGAGCCGCGGGCCGGGGCTCGGTGCAGACGCCGGGAGCCGCGGGAGAAAGAGGTTGGAGCAGAGGATCGGACATGTCCACCCTTGGCTGGTGGCGCCGCCGAGCGCCTGGAGCCGTGTGGGGGCACTAGAGCTTGCACAGGCTGCTCAGTGGTTGAGCTGTCAGCCCGGGGCAGGGCGGTGCCTTGAGGTCCGGTGAGGTGAGTCCGGCTGCCCCGTCCCACACCACCGCATCTGGATGGTGCGCCGGGATGGATGCCGCAGAGCCGGGACCCTGGTCAGCGGGCGAGAGCTGCCGCTCTTGCCGCAGCCGCACCATGTTGCGCGGCCAGCTGGAGTCTGGGGTCGGGGCTCCCGTGCCACCTGTCCTGGGCGTAGCGGGTACAGGGACGGCTGATCATCCTGGGCAGGGGTTGGGATGGCCACGGGCTCCGGGCTCCTCAGTACGCTGGGGTGGGTGCCAGAGCAGTGGCGGCGGTCCCTGACGAGCATGGGAAGTCACAGGGTGCCCCCGTCTTCCTCGGCTCGGTCTGGGGGCTGCAAAGGACACCCCATCCCCCGGGGTCCTAGACTAGCCAGGTCCCCTCCGGCCACCCCTGCATCCTTGCCGGTGTCTGGGGCGGGGCTTGCTTGCCGCAGTGGCGGTGGGAGGAGCTATAGGCGGGGCCGAGGGTGGTGGTGCCTGCGGGGTGTGGTCTCAGGGCGGTGACGAGCTGCGGCCCACCCACCCTGGCGCTGTCTCTGAAGCAGGAGCGGAGATGGGCTGCGAGGACGCTGTTCTGATTGGCTGGGGCGGGGCCGAGGGGCTGTCGTGACAGCGGGTCTCAGACGAGACCGTCCAGTCAAACCCACCGCCGCGGCGCCATCTTTGATGGGGGCGGCAGAGGCTTGGGCGGCGCGGTCCGGCTGGCCAGCCGCGGGGGCGGGGCCGCGGGTCTGTGCTGTGACTGAGGGCTGCGGGGGTCCTCTGTCTCACTCCTTTCTTGCTGGTCTCGGGTCGGCCGTGGACGCTTGCCGCGGGCGCTTGCCGCGGACGCTTGCCGCGATGCGTCACCCCTGACTGGCGTGCGGTCTAGTGACGGGAAGGGGGGCTTCTTTTTGATCAGCAGGGGCCACACTGTTGTCTCTAAGGAGCTGCTTGTCCTGAGGGACAGGGTCACGGGCTGTCATTGTGCCCGCTGCCTCATTGGCTGCTCTGCGGTTGCAGAGCATGACTTCTTTCTGTACTCCTTTCACCCTGGGGTGTTTCTGGCTCCATGTTTTGGTTGGCGCTGGGGGGACTGGGCGGTGGGTGCAGCCTAGCTGCGTTTCACGGGTGCCCTGTTGGCTGGGCCGAGGGCGTGCGGCCGCGGGCCGTCTGTGGGGACTGAGCGCTGCAGTGCTGTGAAGCCCTTCCCGCTGTGATACTGCGTGTGGTGGCCAACAGGTGGCGCCGAGGCTCACTGCGCACGGACCAGTGTGAATGACAGCGGAGCTGCAGGGGGTGGGCCGAGGGAGGGGCTGCAGAGCCCTGCCCTCCCCACAGCAGTTTGTTGACAGACAGGCTGAGGCTTATTGTGCGCTGCCTTAAATAACAGCGAGGCGGGTCTCGGGGTGGGCAGAGGGAGAGGCTATAGCAGCCTGCCCACTCCAGCACTGTTTGTTGACTGACAGGTGGCGCCAAGTCTTACTGCGCAGGCGCCATCTTAATGACGATGGGGCTGGCCGCAGGGGGCGGGCTGAGGGCGGGGCTGCAGAGCCTTGCCCACTCCGGCGCTGTTTGTTGACTGACAGGTGTCTGCCGAGGCTTACAGTGCAGGCGCCATCTTGAATGGCAGCAGGGCTGGCCTCACGGGGCGGGTCGAAGGCGGGGCTGTGTAGCCCTGCCCACTCTAGCGCTGTTGACTGACAGGTGGCGCCGAGACTTATTGCGCAGGTTTCATCTTGAATAGCGGCGGGGCTGGCCGCAAGGGTGGGCTGAGGGAGGGGCTGCAGAGCCCTGCCCACTCCGGCGCTGTTTGTTGACTGACAGGTGGCAGCCGAGGCTTACTGCGCAGGCACCATCTTGAATGACGGTGGTTCTGCAGGGGCAGCCCGAGGGAGGGGCTGCAGACCCCTACCCACCTAGTGCTCCGGCGGCCGACAGGGGGCGCCGAGGCCTAGGGTGCGGGCGCCATCTTGAATGACCGTGGGCTGGCCTCAGGGGGCGGGCCGGGGGAGGGGCTGCAGAGCTCTCTGCTCACCTAGCGCTCCGCCGACCCACAGGTGGCGGTGAGGCTTACTGCGCAGGCGCCATCGTGAATGGCAGGGGGTGGGCTTTGCTTGCTGGGCAGGCGCCGTCGTGAGTGCCAGCGAGGCTGGATTAGTGGGCCAGTGCCTCTGGTGTCCCAGGAGACCGAGCCCGCCCTGCATTCTCCGCTGTGCAAGCACCAGGCGGACCGCTGCTTGTCTCTGCGCCGCGTCTCAGCGGCCGCGCGATGGCGCCATGTTCCCTGGAGCGGGTGGGGGCTGTGGGACAGGGTTCAACTGTGCACCTCCAGGGGTCACGTGGCAAGCAGAATCTTAATAGATTAGGGGGAGAGTGGGTTCCTAAGTGAGAGGGTGGAGGAGGCTGTGCATATGAGATCTGAGGGTGGGAGGCTCTGAGGCTGGGAGGAGGTGACTTGAAAAAAACAACCTCGTGGATGGCCTGGAGCATGTGCAGTGGCGGAAGGTTGTGAGGGAGGCGTGGCGTGGGGCCTGGGGGGACGGAGGCGGGGCTGGCAGGTGGGCGGGGTGGGGCGGCCCCAGCAGGGAGGGGTGGTGTGAGGGGGGCGTTGCCAAGTGCGTGGTGGGCGGAGCCTAATTATACATCCGCTGACAACTGATAGCCTTGACAAAAGCCAGAAGCACAGTCCTGAAGGAGCTTCTCCTACTGGCCACCGATTGAACACATACTCCGAGTCACAGTGGGACCTGAAACGTGTAGTGTCGTCCACAGGGATCTTGTTGATAACCTCAAATTTTGTGTGAGGTTAAGTAATGATGCCGTTACCTCATAGTAATGATGATGATTATTATTAAGGTCCTAATATAAGCTAGTCTCGCTGCATAGGTCTGCAGCACAGTAAAACTTCTGGCATTGCGTCACTGGTTATCACATGGCAAAACTAGAATTTCACCTCATCTTTCTAAGTGGTGTCTATATCATTGTCTCACACGGTTTTCATAGAAAATATCTGCAGATGCACTGTTTTCCAAAATGACATTAGTTAATTTGTAATTGCCATGAACTCTCAGGTTGAGTTCTCTGCTTCGTTTTGTAAAATATGTAGAAAATTAATAATGTGAGAATGTTAAATGTGAGATGCTGAAACTAAGGTGCTAAGCACTATGGGAGGCACGTAATTAGCAATAAATAGTACTATTTTCTTAGCCATTTTCTCCCTCCAGTTTCTACCTGCAATGTGTGTACCTTGACTTTAGAAGGGTGGCAGGTGCAACGGAGCTAATAAGTGGGAAATTGGGGTCTTGAATTTCTCAGCCCCAAGTCCTGTGTTTTTGCTATTTTGCTCTGCTTATTAGAGAAGTTTCTGAGACACACACTCAGAGTTGGTTGCACACCCATTGACATGGCCTCAGTGGGGGAAGGCTGTGATTACAGCCCACAGTACAACATACACCCCAGGGGGTGAGACTGACGACCCGTCCACCTCGTGGGAGGTAAAGATGAAACTGTGTGCGGTCATTTCCAGCCTGGGAATTCCAGGATTTGGAAAATAAATTTGAGGTCTCATATTTTCTTTTCCTTCCCCAGCTCTGCTCTTCTCTTCTCCGAGGTGATCGGCAGGAGGAAGAGGGACTAGGTCCAAACGCCAGGTGTCTGTGTCCAGGTGAGCTGCAGTCCCTTCTCACAGTGCCACACCACCCTTGGAGTGAGCACGTGCTTCCTGAACCTGACACTTCCCTGCTGTGTATGTGTTCCATCTGATCATGAGCAGCGTTCATGCTCGCTAAGAATGTGCAGACTCTTCCGGTGGACTGTGTGTTCACCAGATTCTCCTCGGTCTCACCCCATCTTTGCGGCATCCAGACTCTTCCCAACATTCAGCTACTCCTTCAGGCCCCCCTTTCTTTCTTATTGGGTGATTAAGGAAGCGTGAGAAACTCATTGAGTCTTCTATCAGTCATGACCCTGAGTGGGAAAGGAAGTGATTCCTTGGCACTCATAGTCTTTTGGGTAATGAAAGACATTGAAGAAAATAAGGCTGTGTGCAGAGACAGGCAGGAGAGCGGGGCTCATAAGAGAGCGTGCTGCCTGCTGCCTCTGAAACGAAGGCAGTAATTTCTCAATCCCAGACCCTCTGATAAGGTAGGGAGTGGGAGACGGGGCTGCATCTAAGAGCTCTGTGACGAGGCCCCAAAGTGAGCAAGTGGGACCGGGCTTGGAGACCACACCACGGAGCTGCTGTCAGTCCTGGTAGGATGTGGGGAGCTTGGGTCCCAGGGGGACCACGGACTTTCTTACTTCTCCTCCCACGGCCCAGCCCCCGGTCCAGCCCCCAATAGTCGAGTTCCTCCCTGTGCAGTTGAACAGTTGACCCACTGATCTTTGGTTGAGGCCAAAGACCCCCCACCCCCACCCCCACCCCTGACTTGGGGCAGGAACACCTGGTGAGTTCCTGGTACGTTAATTGTGAGGCCGTGCTTTTGATTTCTATGCATTCTTCTAAAGTAGAAGTAAAAGACTATAAGATGTTCAAAAAGCGGCCCAAATACCCCACATGGACCACAGGGGCAGCCCTGCTGCGCTGAGGTGGGACAGCCCAGCTCAGCCCTGAGCTCCATCTGCGCATAGTGCTCACGGTGCACATGCTTTGCGCTCATTGTGCAGTGTGTTTGAGGACAGCTGAGCTGGAGCCCCGTAAACCCCTCTGCCTGGTTAGGTGGTGATAACTCGTCCTGACCGGCTGTCCTCTGTCCTCCCCACCCACAGAGCTGATGCCCGCCTTGGCTCTACGACCAGAGTTGGGCTGAGTCCCAACCCTGTGCACCCCCACCCTCGCCACCCTCCTCTGAATGTGGTCAGACCTTGACTTTTAACATCCTGCCCTTGACCACTGCCCGATTCACCCTGGGATTCCTGTTCCAAAGAGAGTGTGGAGGGAGAGGTGAGGGCCTGCTAACTAGTGTACCTGAGAGCCCACCTCCAGGCCAGGAAACCACACCCATGGGTTCCCTTGGGGCCCGAGTTCAGTGAGGCAGAGGGGACGGCAGGTGGCGATATCAGGGTCTAGGCGTGGAGCCCCAGCAGTGCTGTTCTGCCCTGAAGGGTATGGGGGGAGAGTGGGGATGCTCTGTGGGAGCACTGTGGGGGGCGGGGAGGGAGGGAGCCACAGGAGGAGGGGCTACTGACGGGCACTGGCCAACAGAAAGGAGAGGAAAGCCCCATAGGTGCTGAGCTTATTTCAAATTTATATTCAATTTTTTTTTCTGATTGTGAACTTCAAATAGCATTCTAAATTGGAATGTATAGTAAAGTGTCTTTTATTAATCATTTCCTTTTTTGGTTTACCCCACTTTATTAACTGTCCTTATACAAGTTTTATTTATGTATTGTTTGGCCCACTGTGCGGCATGCAGGATCTGTTCCCCGACCAGGGGTCAGACCTGTGCCCCCTTCACTGGAAGCACAGAGTCTTAGCGACGGGACCACCAGGGAAGGCCCCAGTTTGTATGGAAATTTGCTTCTACTTTGGTTTGTACTCATTTCCATAGTTTAAGTACCTATGTAGCTTTTTTTGATTTTAGTAAGACTATGCCCAATTCTGGAGAAGGCAATGGCAAGCCACTCCAGTACTCTTGCCTAGAAAACCCCATGGATGGAGGAGCCTGGTGGGCTGCAATCCGTGGGGTTGCTAAGGGTCGAACACGACTGAGCGAATTCACTTTCACACATTGGAGAAGGAAATGGCAACCCACTCCAGTGTTCTTGCCTGGAGAATCCCAGGGAAGGGGGAGCCTGGTGGGCTTCCATCTATGGGGTCACACAGAGTCGGACACGACTGAAGTGACTTAGCAGCAGCAGCAGCAGCATGCCCAATTCATTAAGGCTTCAAACTCAGGCCACCAGAGTGAAGCGTAAGTGGGGTATTAGGCAACATTTGGTTGGGGGGGGTGTGATGTGAAAGCTGGGACCTTGTGTCCATCATGTGTATGTGGGTGTATTTCTGTGTGTGGACATGACTTTGTGCAGCTCTTTAGCAACGGCCATAAGAATTTCAGTATAAACATGCTTCCATCTATAGCTTTGCTTTCTAAAACTGCATTTTATTCCATGTGGAGACATCCTCATATTTTCTGTGTACATATAAATGAGTATGTTTGCAGTTAGAATGCCACAGATGCTATATACCATTTCATACCCTAGTATTTTCATTTAATGCTTTAAACAGTTTTTACATTAGTCATTTCCATCAAGTATGAATTGACTGTATCCATAGAAAGGAAAACTGTGTGGCCTTTAGAAACAATGACGTAAATCTATATGTACTGATTGTAAAGATGTCTATCAAAAATTACTGCGTTTAAAAATACACAGAGAGAGCCCCTGGTGTGATCTCATTTTGTTAGAAACGATGTAATATGTATAGAGACTATAAAAGG
Source organism: Moschus berezovskii (assembly GCF_049115385.1). NCBI lineage: Eukaryota > Metazoa > Chordata > Mammalia > Artiodactyla > Moschidae > Moschus > Moschus berezovskii. Next base: position 1,818,687 of record NC_142481.1, read on the forward strand.
CTTGCTGCTGCTGCTGCTGCGTCACTTCAGTCGTGTCCGACTCTGTGTGACCCCATAGACAGAAGCCCACCAGGGTCCCCCGTCCCTGGGACTCTCCAGGCAAGAACACTGGAGTGGGTTGCCATTTCCTTCTCCAATGTGTGAAAGTGAAAAGTGACAGTGAAGTCGCTCAGTCGTGTCCGACCCTTAGCGACCCCACGGACTGCAGCCTACCAGGCTCCTCCATCCATGGGATTTTCTAGGCAAGAGTACTGGAGTGGCTTGCCATTGCCTTAGTGTAGGAAAAAACGGGATATGGTAGTGTGGCTTGCAGTCTCAATGGGGTGTGGCTTGCAGTTTCAAGGGGTGTGGCTTGCAGCTTCAGGGGGTGTGGTTTGCAGTTTCAAGGGGTGTGGCTCAGCAGTTGTAGTGTGTGTCTGCTTCAGAAGGGAGTTTGATCTGCAGTTCCGGAGCTGTCTCTTTATCTTAGATTTCTTAAATCATTCAGGTTTCATAGCAGAAACTCAAAAGGTTTCTACCTCCTGTCTCTGGTTGGTTTATAAGATGTGGGAGTGGGCCTTTTCTTGAAGACGTTACCTAAGGCCTTGCCCACAGCGCAGTCTCAGTCCACAGCCACATGGAGAATGAATTCTCTGACACTCTTGACACTTCTTCTGTTTTGATTTGTCCATGTATTTCTTTCTTTAAAATGTCTGCAGGTCCCTGGCATTTTGACTCTGTTCCTGTGGATAGCTACTTGTTCAGAAGTTCCAGAAGGGACCCTGTTCCCACCAGGTGATTTACATACCCCAGGGTGTCCCGTGGCCTCTTGAGAGGTGGGGCTGTGGCCATCTAGGGGAGCAAGTTCTCTGAATCGGAGGCCACGGAGAAACTAGGGCTCGCTGCCGTGTCCCCCGCAGGCCTGCGGGCTCTGAGGGCCCTGCTGTGGTCAGGCAGTCCCTCTTAGCCAGGCTTCGGATCAGCTCACGGAGGCTCTCCAGAGCCTGGGGGCTTGCCCAGCAGGTTGTCACCTGGTGCCCTGTCTGCTGTGGAGGAGAGGAGGGCAGGGCAGGCAGAGCGGGAGTGGCAGAGGCAAGGGTCTGCCCGGCTGGTGGGCAGGACGCTGCAGAGAGAGTGGGGGTGTGCACGGGGCAGAGCGGAGCCCACCGCAGAGGGGCATTCACACCCTGGTCAGGAAGGGTGCTGTGAGACTAAATAATTGAAACCCCTTTTGTTTTCTCTTTAGACATTAAAAACAATTTTTTTTAAACTTACTGGTTTTCCTTTTAAAACAAAAACGAATTTTTGCTGCATGTGGTTTTGTCCTTCTCTGGAAGTAAAGTCAGAAGTACAAAACTGTCAGGTAAGTTACTGCACCCCGACCTGGACTTCTTTGCTGTGCCACCCGCTTCCTGCTCCAGCGTGGCTGACCACTGAGGACAGGGCAGAGCCGCTGAGTGGCTCAGGCGAAAGGGGGTGAGGAGCTTTAGCTGATGACACCAGAGCGAGGGGAAGACGGGGAGTCAGCTTTTACACTCAGCCTGAGAAGCTCTCTTAGCAGGGTGAGGGCAGACCCTAGAGTAGAGGCGCAGCCATGGGAGGGTGAGGGAGTAGCAGCTGGTTTCTCTGGAGACCCCTGGGTTTCGGACGAGGCTAGCCAGAGCAGGAGGAGGTACGGGGCACGCAGAAGCCTGCTGGCCGCTGGGGCATATCATCACCACTGCTGTGAGTACTAGACGTGGGCTTCCCACAGACTCAGCGCGCTCCGTCCAACCTTCTGCCAGCTCGCTGAGCTGGGTGCCAGTGTCTGAGCTCCACGGAGCGCCGGCAGGGCCAGTTTTGACCCCTGACCTTCCCAGTGAGGGAAGCATCTGTCTCTGATCCCTTCACTGTGGTGCCCAGGCCAGTTAGCTCAGATATTTAAGATGAAATTCAAGAGACGCCCGGAACACCAGTAGACTGACCTCGGTTCGGGCACCGGAGGCAGTGATGCAAACAGGAGCCCAGGGCTGCCCTCAGGGCGCACACCGTGGCAAAGGCATGCCTGCTGCCTGCAGACGCAGGGCAGCCACCCGCCGGTGCAGTGGGGATGTGGCTAGTGTGACAGGAGCTGAGCTGCTGATTTCAGGGGCCGTTAGCTTGGTCAGCTCGTGTCGCACATGCAGAGCTCAGGCGCAGAGAAGTTGCCCAGAGCACTTGAAGCCCAGGACCCGCACCATCACATGCGTGTGCGGCCTTCCTGTGCTGTACACTGAGGCCATGAAGGCACGGCCGCAGAAGGCACGCAGGTCCGTGGCCCTGGGTCTGCCAAGAAGGGGCGGACTGCAGGACACGGGCTCTGAGGCCCAGGGTCGCAGAGGCAGTCAGGAGCAGAGCGCAGTCCTCCCGCGGCAGGCGTGCTGCTTGCGACTCCTCGCATGTGTCTGTGTGTCGGGGGTGTGGTGTGGCGCCCCCCTGGGCCTGTCCTCCCGCCGGGCAGGCCTCAACCCCTGGGACATGTGTGTCTCCTTACGATCCGCAGGTCCCTGAGCACTGACTGCCCCCGCTGCTGCGTCTGCCCTGTTGGCGCATGTTGGGTTCCTCCAGTGAAACTTTTCCTTAGAGACATGCTGCCTCCCAAGTCCTTGTCTGCCACCAAACCCAAGAAGTCTTGGGCCCCAAACCTGTATGAGCTAGACAGTGACTTGTCTGAGCCGGACGCCGTCCCAGGAGAAGGCGCCACTGACTCTGAGTTCTTTCATCAGAGGTTTCGGAACTTCCTCTACGTGGAATTCATTGGGCCACGGAAGACCCTTCTCAAACTCCGAAACCTCTGCCTCGATTGGTTGCAGCCGGAGATTCACACCAAGGAGGAGATTATCGAGGTTTTGGTCCTGGAGCAGTACCTGACCATCCTTCCAGAAAAGATCAAGCCTTGGGTGCACGCAAAAAAGCCGGATAACTGCGAGAAGCTCGTTGCTCTGCTGGAAAATTACGAGGAGATGTACGAGCCGGAAGGTGAGCCGAGGGGAAGGCGGCGCCCCTGCTGCTCCTGCGGGACTGTTCTGGGGGGCCGAGGGTGGGGGGTGGTGTAGGTGGCAACCCCGGCCTTTCTGCCCACAAGGAGCCGGAGCTCTCCTCGCCCCCAGCTCTGACGTTCAAACGGGGTGGGGGGCCGGGGGCAGTGGAGAGGGGCATGGCAGGTGCCCTTGGGGGCTAAGCTAACGGGCGAGTATGGCTGAGCCCCTGAGCCGTATTTGGTATCCCCTCAGACGACAACAGCAGCGACACCCACAGCGAAGGCGGCATGAGCGGGAGGGCCACGGAGTCCCCGCCGCCGCGCCCTGCCCTCCCCTGCTGCAGTGAGTAGCCGCCGGCCACTGCTGGGTCTGCACACAACCCTTTTCTGGGGCCCTGCTGCTGTTGCTCGGGGATCTGGGGCGGGGGATTCCGGGGTGGCGGATTGAGACGTTTTCATCAAAGCAGACACATCCGTGGAGTGAAATACAACTTTTTATTATTCAGTGATGAGGGAAAACATTTAAAATTTGGAAGCTATCTGGAATTTGCCATAGGTTGTTTCAGGCAGTGTCCACCGCCTCCAGGGGGCAAGGTTCATCGCCACTTGGCCTGCAAAGCTGTTCATTTGTTCAAGGTTCTCCAGAGAACTTTCTGGAGCAGTAGTGCTCCGGGGACGGTGCTTTGTCTCTGTGTCGTCAAGTGGGGAGCACATTAAGACAGGCCAGGGTTGGCCAGGCCGTGGAGGGTTGGCAGATGGCCCTCCTGAAGGCGGACACCACAGGAGCTGGGACACCGGGAGAGCCTGAAGCGGGAATGGGCCCCTCGTGGGCATCGGCCCGACCGAGGCCGGGCCAGCCTGCGCACGGCCCAGGCCCTGGTGTGTGGGGCAGCTGCCCCTCAGGATGGGCCCAGCCCCCAGGGGAGAGCAGGCGTGGCGTTCAGGTGTGGGGGGGTGCAGAGCACGCGGTCAGCTCCGCACGTCTGCGTCCGCAGGTGACCGGGAACGGGACTGGGACCAGGAGTGGGAGCGCGAGCGGCAGCGCGGCCGGGCGCGGGAGCGGGAGCGCCGCCGTGGTCGAGGCCGGGACGTGGACTCACGGGACCGCTGGCCGTCCGTCCGGAGCCCCAGGAGCAGTGCGTGTCCCCACAGCCCCCCACCTCGCCCGCCGGCCGGCCGCACCACATCTGTTCACACCAGCTCTCCCTTCCCAGGGTTTCACCAGCGGGATCTCGCCCTTCCTCTGGCAGAGAGAGCCAAGGAAAGAGAGCACAGACGCAGGGACTCCCTGCTGGATTTGGATGCCAGATCCGAGGTGCGCCCAGGTTTCCTCTCATTTTGGGAGGGCCGTCTTCACTCCATGTCAGAGGTGCCTTTCTTTCTCGGGAGGCTGAGTTATCTGCCACCTAGAAGCTCACCAGGGTTGGGGAGAGAGCCCAGGGGTGACCAGTGGCCGCAGTGACTGCTGCCTGCTTTCTGGCTCATCCACAGGGTCAGCACTTGTGTCCCATGGCAGTT